>NW_022111370.1:492865-493855 GCF_000313985.2 Echinops telfairi | reverse complement strand
TTTACTTCAAGGAAATGGATCATACAATTGGAAAACTATGTTCTTAAGTCAGATATCAGACTTAGAGTTTCTCCTGATTCACATAGCTGCAGGGAATGAGGAACCCAAGATTGGCAGGTCAAATGGTAGTCTTCTGGCTGTAGAAGCAAATGAATCCAAGGTTATCACGTAAGATAACAGACTTTTGATGATTCTTAGGAACAGCTGTTGAGCAGCTCGCTCAAGTCCAAAGAACTAGAGGTCAGATAATGAGACTGAGGCAGAATCCAGACAAGGGAGGAAGCAAGTAAGCTCCATCAAAGCATACACCTATGTTGGAAGCAAGGCATACCCTTTAATAAGCCTGCTTTCAGTTGATTGTGGCTCATAGATTTCATTGTGGAGTTCATTACATTATATTAGATATCATCATGGTGGGCGACGACACCTTAACTGGCAAACCACTGAGAATCCTTGCCCAGCCAAAATGACACATATCCTTAATTATCACACTTTCACATGTCAGGTTCTCACACAGAAAACAAAACGAAACATAACATTTGGCTTAAAAATCCAATGCAGAAGCCAACTTTCAAGAGTAAAATAACTTAGCAAAGGCTAGTTCTCATAAAAATTATTTTAAACGAGCAACATTTGAAATATAATTTAATATGTAGACCTTGATTTATCTGCACCTCTTTGGAAGGCATCTGTTCCAGTGGGTGGGATGTATCGATGCCTGCCAAGTTGCTCCCATGATTCAGACTTACGGTTTTTGCATTTCTTATCATTGAGAGCTCCTACTGCCTTCACTAGATACGGGTGCTGATGAAGAGAAGGAGAAAGTGAGCTGATGTCAAACTGGAAAGCATCTCAACGTTGGTGAACTTTCCATTCCGCTCAATGTAGTCTTTGTTGCTCATTGACACTGAAGAGCTGCCTTGCAGACACGTTTTATTGGGGTTTATACTGTACTTCCTCTGCTGATATGCTCAAGCATCGGAGCAATTG
>NW_022111370.1:489865-492150 GCF_000313985.2 Echinops telfairi | reverse complement strand
CCAGGTATTTAGAGTTTACACACTGGTACCATTCCAAAGACTTTACAACCTATGTGGAGAATAATGATCTACATATTCTTCTCCAGCATAACAATTTCAATGCATCCAAGAAGAATCCATGTGTTTGAATTGTAGTGCTGGAAAGAATGTATTACTTACTATGCTCCATCTGTGTAGAGCAAAACAGGGATGTGTGGAATTATGAAGATAGTAATGGATTGGTGATCACTTAGGAACATGTGAAAAGGAAGACAGGGAAAATAGATAGTCAACATTAAGGTAGAAAAGAAGGTAGAAAATATTCAAAAGTAGATTGTGTAAATGATTATACAGCATTTCTTGACGTGATTGAATTATTGAATGGTATGTTATATTAATTATAGCTCAAATTTTTAAAAAGAATTAATTTTACTGTCATAAAACCTGATGAAGAGATGAAACCACAATTTAACATGAGGGGAAACTGAAGTCCAAAGCCACAGAGTGATGAATAAATCCAAGAGTGCCTGCCTCCATCTTCCATGCCTGTAAGCTTCCTCATGCCATGCTGTGGCCATTGGATTTTCAGCAGGAGGCGCAGTGCCTAGCATTTGATAGATGCTAGCTGTATTAAATTCAGTTGCCACTGATGGAATCCCACTCCTGGGGACCCCATATGTGCACACTAGAGGTACACTACATAAGGTTTTCATGGCTGTGATTTTAGAAGCAGATTTCCAAGCCTTCCCTACAAGGTCATGCCTCTGGATTTGAATGGCCAGTCTTTCAGTTAGTTGACCAGTGAGTACCTGTCAGCATCACCCAGGAACTGAGTCAATCTCATTCTCTCTCTCTTTTTTTCCTTTCTACCCTCTTTAATTTGGCTTACCTAGTAAAAGGGGGGGAATGCCTTGCCTCTATTTGATTTGTACCCCCATGAAGGAAAGACAGAAGATATGAGTTCTGCAGCAAAGTATGGCAAAAAAAATTAGATGGTGTCCAGTTATCAGAAAGAATAGTGTCTGATTGAAAAGGCTTCTTTTTAAAAAACCAGCCATCTAAGTGATACATCAATGAAGCACATCTGTGATCCAAGGATTTTAAATGATATAATCCAAATCTGAAGGAGGGAACGGCATTGGACCTTAAATTGCAAATTTCTGGTTTTCAGAAATCTCTGGATGACAGTGAAAGCCCAAAATACATTCACAGGATGTACACAAGGAATATGCCCCCAATGTTTCCCCTTGACCACAATTGAGGGATAGGAATAGCCTACATATCAGGCAGAGAATATGGGAGAGGCAATTATAGTAGATTAAAAAAATAAATCTAACTTGAATGGTTAAAACCTTGTCATTTGAGTCCCCTTTTGATACACTGTGACCTTGATCTGGTTTTAATATTTCTCTCTCCCACCAAAAAAAATTAGGGCTTATCCCTGTGGTACTTTGTTATTGTTGGTAGCAGTCTTGCCTCTGTTTTATGTATCTTTCTACGTTATTTGGTGTATGGAACCCAGGTTAGATGAGGCTAAAAAGACAATAGAAGAGAGTTCCTAAGGAGCAGGACAGGGGAGAGGGGTAACAAGAAGTCGATGTCAAGGAAGAAAAGAAAACAGACAATGTTTTAAAACTGATGGTGGTGGTGATTTTACAACACTGCTTGATATGACTGAACTACTGAATGCTATGATGTCTGGATTATGCTCTAATAAAATTGATTGAATAAAGAACAATAAAAACAAAACAAAGCTCACAGCCACCTAGACAATGAGTTCCCAAACTTAATTGGCCTGCCACTCTCGCTTTAGAGCATAGTCAGTTGCATGCTGAACCTGATCTGGTTACCCAAATCTTATTTCTTGGGGGGTTGTATTGTTTGGTTTGGTTTTTCAATGTACATATTAGGGGGTATTTGGATGGTCGGTATGAAAACCAGGACTGATAAACCTATAAAGTCAGCAAATGAACTAAGGGTTTTAGGGGTATGGGAGGCGGTGGCAGGGTGAAGGGGTGATGACATCAGGGGTCCAGATAGAAAAAGAATGTATGGAAACTGATTGTGGTAGCAAATGTATAATTCTGCTGGACATGATTGAATGGAATGATTCTATGGAATGATAATATATATATTTGTAAATCCCAATTAATTAAAAATAATAATAATTTTAAAATTTACTCAGTGCTGCTCCAGGATAAAGTGTGTTGTTGGTATTGGGTGCTGTGTGTCTGTGTCTACTTTTAGTTACACTGTGTACAACAGAACAACATTGCTTAGGCCTGAGCGATCCTCACAATTGTTCT
>NW_022111370.1:486545-489723 GCF_000313985.2 Echinops telfairi | reverse complement strand
TCCTCTTGGTCAGCAGTTTGAAACCACCACGAGCGCTGTGGGAGAAAGACTGACCTTTCCACTTCTGCAAACGGTTCCCAAACGAAACTCACTGCCATTGAGTCGATTTGTCTTTAAGCCCTCTGATGTGAAGAGCCCAGTCCTTCTTCGCAGTCTGTTCTTAGTCTGGAAGCTCTGCTGAAACCTGTTCCCTTCGGGCGACCCTGCTGGCCTTTGAAATACCAGTGACATCGCTTCCAGCCTCACAGCAACATACAAGCCAGCACAGTACGACACACTGACCAACAAACGGTGGAGAGTACATGTAGATATCTGCTTTTGCAATCCCCCTGGGTCTTTCCAGCTCTTCCCCAGAGGGGTGGAATCACTCACTTTGGAGACCAATGAATTCTAGACAATTCCAGCTGTCTATAGGAGCAGATAGACTCATTATTCTCCCACAGAGGGACTGGGGGGTTTGAACCAGTAATTTTGTGAGTAGCAGCCTATTGCCTAACCCAAAACACCACCAGGCCTTGTCTTTTAATAGGAAACGTGAAGCCTTTTCTAGACTCGGATTCTCTACTTGGAGGTGTGTGTGAGCAATAGATCTTAAGGATCCACATCTGCAGTGAGAAGAGCAGCAACTCTCTAAAAGCCCTCTCTCAACACACCGCAGCCTAAAGACTAATCCCTGGACCTGCTTGGCTTTCTTTCATTAAAAAGAGAAAAGATTGCTAAACGCCGAGTGTAATAAATGCACTGACATAGCAGTAAGAGATTCTGAGCATTGTAGAAGAAGCTATTGAACTCAGTGGAATGCAGTCCTGGGAGAGGTGTCAGCTGCTGAGATCTAGCCACCCTTCACTTCTGACGGCACTATTTCCCTGCCCACCCCCCACCCGCACATAGCCACTAGAATGTTCTGAACTCAAATCCAACTATAATCAGCTATGAAGGTGGGACGAATCCCTGGAACTATTGTCTGAGATCATCTTTAAATCTTAAACCAAAAATATTCCCTGAAGTCTTCTTAAGACCAAATAACAATTTGGATTAACTAGTAAATGAGGGGAAATGCCTGCCATGAGCAATATGCTATAAATCAGAAAATAAGCATTGCACATCTTGAGGGATGTAATTAAAATCACTAAATAGTAGATGTAGAACCTCTTGAATTATTGTATGTTTTACTATAGTCTTAACAACAAAATGAATAAAATAAAATACCAAGAAACACACCAGCAAAGCTGTAAGCAGGCAGCCCAGCAGTGCCTCAGCTGCATCTTCCACACGTTTGCAATGATTTTGTCAAGCCCCAAATGCTTGGAACAGTCTTTGGATATTGTCACTGCTTCTCATGAATGAATGGCTTTTTCACTGAGCGATCAAGCACTAAGAAACTGCTACAAAACCATGTGAATTGGAAGGTAGGGGAAGATGTAAAGGTTCACACAAAGAAAGTAGGATAAAGGCAGTGTTGTAATTGCCTGCTCTGAATAGGGAGACAAGTCAAGAAAGCTTCTGTTTTAAATTTTTTTTTTTTAATAGAGGGGAGTATTTCCATGACGACCAAGTACTTAGTTATTCTAATTTCAGGAGAAACAAAACATCTGAAAAGTCAGAAATTATCTTTCAGGACCCTGGAATAAATCTGAGTTAAATGAGGAACATGGATGTTTCACTAAAAGCCATGAAAATTTACCACCAGACGTTCTATTTTAACACCATATAAAAATAAATGATTATATTTCTTGAGAGCCCCTAGGCGATTTCTGATGAGATGCTGCATTGAAAAATGAATTGGAGCTACGCGTTGCTCTACATGGCTATAGCCTTTGAATCTTGACTTTGATTATTGTTGATTAGATTGATGCAGGAAGTGCGGGGAAATGAAATGACTTACTATGGCTCTTCTATGCATAGTCGTGGATCATTAAGAAAGAAGAAGCGTTAGCTAAGTGAATGGGGATCCCCACCTGAAGGGGCAGAGGTACCAGGGGCACCAGCAGAGTAGCCCTGCCGGCATCAGAGCATCAGAGGCAGAGCAAAGGAGCAGCACTGAGAGCAGGAGGCAGAGCCATGGACTTCTCAGCCTGCTCAGTGAGTCAAGTTGAATGCTTTCTGACAGGAGGCTCCTTGCACAGCCCAGTTGCTTTGGGAATTTCTCACTACTGAAAGAACTTGGGAACACTTGCCCGAGCTGGGCAAAGGCCATGGGACCATGTAGTGGAGGGACCCCAAAGCCGAGGGAGCCTGATGGCTTGGCTGAGGTGAGGTGTGTCAGGCCAAAGGACTGTGTTTTTGATGTTTTCTGATCTGTTGACCTCCCAAATCCTGAGTACTGAGTGTGAGTTCTACTTGTCCATTGCAATGGATGAACTGACCCAGTAGAGAAACCGGATGGCATGGCAGACACGGTTGGTGTTAAACTAAGTAGTGACACAAGGAGGGTAGGGAGAAGGTGGGGGTGGAGGGGAAGTCGTGGCACCTGATAGCAATGATCGAGCCATCACCCCCTCCTCCCAGGGGGTTGGTCAACAGAAACATGGATGAAAGGAGACAGCAGTTAGTGTAAGATATGAAAACAATAATAGTTTATAATTTATCAGGGGTCACAAGGGTGGAAGGAGTGGGAGGGGAGAAATAGGAGCTGATACCAAGGGCTCAAATAGAAATTAAATGTTTAGAAAATGATGATCACAACATATGTACAAATATGCTTGATACAAATGATGTATGGAATGTTATGAGCCCCCAATAAAGTGATTTAAAAAAATAATAATAAATAACACAGAATTGAGTTAAGAATAAAATAAGATAAAGAAGAATGGAAAATGGAGGCATGTCTGACCTCTGCTGGTGGCAATTGGCCTTGGGCTGGTGTGAAGTTGGCTTCTTCCCCTGTGGTAGCCACAGGAGGTCAGATATAGCACTCAAGACAGTCTGTAGGAAGGCAAGGAGTGATTTCAGACTGAAATTATTGGGGAGGCGAAAAAAAGTCATGATGTTTTATTTAAATGCTAGCTGAACGGTGCAATCCAGGGGTCAGCAAACTAAAGCTCATGGGCCACAAGCGGCTCTGAAGTGAAATTGAAAAACAGTAAAGGATATTATTCAGATAATGGTAAGTACCTTTGTTTGTAAAAATTACCATAGTGAATGATGGGTGGAGTGCGGAGTGGAGATCCAAAGCCCA
>NW_022111370.1:478397-485333 GCF_000313985.2 Echinops telfairi | reverse complement strand
GGGGGGGGATGAGCTGATACCAAAAGCTCAAGTAGAAAGAAATGTTTTTTTAAAAAGAGTTACTCTCTTGAAAACACACAGGGGAAGTTCTACTCTGTCCTTTATGAATTAGCATCTACTCGATGTCAGTGAGTTTTTGAGAGTGAAATTCAATATTGCATCAAGTGGCAACCAGTCTATTGGAACAAGGGATATGATATGATTCAAAATCAGGAAAAGTTTGCATCAGGGTTGTATCCTCTCAAAATAATTCAATCTGTAGCCTGAACAAATAATCTGAGAAGCTGGACTATATAAAATAGAATGAGTCCTATGGATTAGAGGAAGGTTTATTAACACTTTTTGTATAAAGATACAACCGTGCTTCCTGAAACTGAAGAAGACTCAAAGCACTTGCTGATGGAGACCAAGGATTATAGCCTTCAGTGTAAAGGACACAAAAACCATCACAATTGGATCAATAGGCAACATCATGATAAACAGAGCAAAGATTGAAATTTTCAAGGATTTAGTTTTACAATCAATCAGTGCTCGTGCCAATAGCAGTCAAGAGATCAAGTGGGGCATCACAGTGGGTAAATCTGCTGCACAAACTCCAACCAAACTCACTGCCATCGAGTTGATGCCAACTCATAGTGATTCTGTAGGAAAAGGTAGAATTGCCCGTGTGAGTTTCCAAGACTGTAACTTTTTATGGTGTACAAAACCCTATCTTTCATGGGGCTGCTGGTGACTTTGATCTAGTGAGCTTTCAGAGTGTAGCCCAGTGGGTAACCACTATGTCACTCGAGCTTCAAGACCTCTCTAAAATGGTGAGAAGCAAGCTCATCACTTTGTAGACTAAGACACCCCTGTCCCAAGCCATGGTATTTTCAATCATCTCATATGAATGTGAAACTTGGACAGTGAATATGGAGGAGTGAAGCAGGCTCGATGCATTTAAATTACAGCACTGGTGAAGAAGCGTGAAAGTAGCAGGGACTGACAAAAGAACAACAAATGTGTCTTGGAAAAAGTACAGCCAGAATGCTTCTTAGAACTGAGGATTCCCCCACCAACCCAAAAAAAAAAAAGAACCGAGGATGTTGAAACTTCTTATGTGCTTTGGACAGTTTATCAGGAGAAACAGGTCCATGGAAGAGGACATCATGCTCGGGAAAGCAGAAGGGCAGTGAAAGAGAGGAAGACACTTGATGGAATGGGGTAGCACAGTAGCTGCCACAATGGGCTGAAGCATAGCAGCAAAGTGAAGACAGGGTAATACAGACCAGTCAAGGACACTTAACAACAACTAGTTAGCTAAGATATACCACACCCACTCCATACTGAAGTATCACTCACAAACAAACAAACCCTACAGCCATGGAGCCAGTTCTGACTCATAGGACCCTGTAGGACAGACTAGAACTGCCCCTGAGGGTTTCTGAGACTGTAGCTCTTTACAAGAGTAGAAAACTTCATCCGAAGATATAAATATTTGTGGGTGCAGAGAGCCTCATTTTTCTTGTAAAGAGCAGCTTTTTTGAACTGCTGACCTTCATGACCAGTTCAATGCTTACCTAAAAGGCAAGTTGACCTAAATTAATAAGTCTAGGCTTATTAAGTATATTTGTGAAATATACATAATGGAAATGACTCTTCTCAACGCTAGCCTATTATAATCCAAACGGACTATTTTCACATTGGAGAATTTATAATAAATGTTGCAAACTATGGTTTCAAAACATGGCTTTATTTTCTCATTTCTTCTAGCAGGAGTTCAGTTCTGAAAATTGAGAGATTGCATTATTAGCTCAATCCTTCCCACCAAGATTGGCATGCTTTAATTATTTTAAAGATCTGAAGGTGGAAATTACACACCCCAAACCAAACTCACTGCCATGGAATGGATTTAGAGTCACAGCATCCCTATGCACAACAGAATGAACCACCGTCTGGCCCCCTCCTCCCAATTGCTCTTCTGTTTGAGCCATTGCTGCAGCCACTGTGTCAATGCATCTATTGAGCACCTTCCTCTTTTCCATCGCCTTTCTGCTTTACCAAGCTTGATGTCTTTCTCCAGAAACTAGTCTCTCTTGACAACATGTCCAAAGTACAGGAGCTGAAGTCTCATCTTCCTTGCCTCTAAGGAGAATTTTTACAGTACTCCTTCCAAATATATAGTATATATTGAATTAAAAAATAATAACATATAGTGATGATTCATTCTAAACGCTCAGATTCACCCTACATGACAAAGTAGAACAGTTCCACAATATTTCTAAGGCAGACTGCTCATCTTTCTCTGTTAGAAAGGTTGGTGGGTTTGAGCAGTAAACCATCCATGAGTGGCCAAGCTCTCTAACCAATGTGCCTCCAGGCTCCTAGTTAAAGTCATAGGAAATATCTGACAGTAGATTTTCCTCCAGCAGTTCTTATACCTGAGTTTCAGTGTGATCCAAACATTTGTATACTAGGCAGCTCACTGAAAACTTGGAGGTTTAAGTCTATCCAGGGTCACATTGGAAGAAAGACCTGGAGATCCACTACTGAAAGATGGAAGTCACTTATACCTCCGTGTAGTGCAGTTCTACAGCAACACACATGTGCTTGCTATGAGTCAGAATGAGTCATATTCAAATCCTTGGCACATTTTTTAATGTATAAATGAATATAAGATGATGAAGAATGCATAATAAGCTTAGTAGAGAACTTCTGTTTATGCCTTGCTTTGGATGTTAGGAAAATTATTTTACACACTTGGATCTGTTTAGAATGAATAATGATTAAAACAATAATAATAAATATATCAATCTAAGACATACAGCCCACAGATCTTATTGTGCACCAGGCAAGAGATTAGGCATTGGAGACAAAGAAGGAAGATGAGTCATTATCTTTGTAAAAGATACATGCCTAGTACAGGACACATGTCTAAATTATATGCACACAATGTGTCACATAATCAACCCTATCATCAAGAGATAAATAAAACATGAATAGAGTATTGTGTATTGAATAATGTCTTCTCCATAAATATGTTCAAGTCTTAACCCCTGCAGTTGCCAAATGGGATTTATTTGGAAATAAGGCTTTTGCAGTTGTTACTAGTTCACATGAAATCATACTAGAGAAGGGTGGGTCTTAAACTCTCTTAAGATTAAGGCCCCTGGGAAGATCGAGACAGAAGTTGGGGTATTCTACACATCAATGAATGCCCAGGATCACTAACCATCACCAGAAGCTAGGAGAGAGGCATGGGGCAGTTTCTCCCTCAATGCTGTCAGAAGATATCAACAAGGGCAGTGCTCTGGGTTTGGACTCCCAGCTTCCAGAGCTGTGAGCCCATTAAACTCTGCTCTGATTAGCCATTCAATATGTGGTACTTGCTAGGGCAGCCCTCGGAAAGTTATCCAGTTGAGCTTGGAGAATGGGGAAATGACTGCCCTTGAGGAAGATGGAAATGGTTCTTCAGAGGTAATGACATCTGAGCTGTCTTATTAAATGAATTTGTTGGAATGGAGGAAAGAGATTGGGGAAGACGGGAAAAAGTATTGGGGACTGAGAAAATAACATCTGCTCAAGTCTCAAAGCTTGAAGGGAAATGTTTCCAAATTTAATGTAGGCGGAGCATGAGCTGGGTTAGTGGGAGTTGAAGACAGCGTAGACCGCACAGAGGTGCTTGATAATCAGTGAGATGAAATTACTTGCTATGGCTCATCTATTTATAGTCTTTGTATCCCCCTTCCAGTGCCTGGTGGGGGGGAGCATACAAAAAACTGTAGAGGACTTTCTCTGATATAGGGGTTGTTTAGTTTTGCCATTCTGCTAAGTATGAAAATGAGGCCCCTTAGAAGCAGAGTCTTGTAACTTCACAACCATCCAGAAAGCAGAGTACACCGTGTGAAGCAGCGATGGTCCATCATGAAGTGGCAGCGGCTGAGGCACTAAAGACAAGTAGCATACGAAGACCGTGAGGTGGAGCTGCGGGTTTCACAGCCCATAGAAGGCATGAAACCGCATGTCTTAGACCAGGAGGCTGACTTGCAGAGTGGGTTCTAACGCTGACTCAAGCAAGACCAAGACTAAGGCGTGGTTTGGCTGGAAGATTAAGGACCAGAGAGATGTGCCTGCTTTTATGCCTGAGAATGCTGCTGCAGACAGAACTGTATCCTTTTGATATGTGGTAAGCTGTTAACTTCTCTAATAAACCCTATAACCATAAAGGTTATATAGTTTTGTCTTGTCTGTGGGTTCTGTATGGCCACTGCAGCAGATTATAGAACACAGCATAGACATAGAATGTTATGGGAGGAATGGTTAGTATTAGAATAGGATAAAGAAAGATGGAGGTTTAACAATCCCAGGGACAAGGGAACAACAAATGATCTAAAATCAATGGCAAGGAGGGCGTAAGATGCCTGGTAGGGCTTGATCAAGGGCAATGTAACCTAGAGGAATTACTGAAATCCAAATGAAGGCCGAATATGATAGTGGGACAAGAGGAAAATAAAAGAAAATAGAGGAAAGAACTAGGAAGCAAAGGACATTTATAGAGGTTTAAATGCAGGCATGTACATATATAAATATATTTATGGATAAGGATAGGGAAATAGATCTATGTACATATAGTTATATGTTAAGTATTAAGGTAGCAGACAGATATTGGATCTCTACTCAAGTACACCCTCAATGCAAGAACACTTTGTTCTAATAACCTAGAATTCTGTGATGCTCACCTTCCCGACACCCGGCATGATCGCTGAAAAAAAAATGGGTGCATAAGCAAATGTGGTGAAGAAAGCTGATGGTGCCTGGCTATCAAAAGATGTAGTGTCTGAGGTCTTAAAGGTTGAAGATAAATAAGTGCCCATCTGGCTGAGCAGCAACAAAGTCCACATGGAAGAAGCAAACCAGCCTGTGCAATCATGAAGTGTTGATGTGATCCAAGACCCAGAACAAAAAAATCATATCAATCTGAATGAGGGGGACTGAAATGTTTTGAAAATGATGGTGGCAACAGATGTACAAATGTGCTTGACACAATGGATGCATGTGTGGATTGTGATAAGAGTTTTATGAGCCCCAATAAAATGATTTTTTTTTAAAGAGAGACAATTAAAAAAAGAAAGAGAGATGGAGGTATATCTCACCTCTGGCTCACAGGAATCATCCTTGGGCGGATGTGAAGGTGACATCTGTGTAGCTGGAGGTCAGATGTGGCCCCTATACCATTTCATCATCCATAACAAGAACTGAGAAATTTTCCCATAAGAAAATAATGTAAGAATAGGTATAACAGAATTAGAATTTTTTTTCCTGAAAACTAACGAAACCTTTACCTGACAGTTAATTTGAATTAAGTACTAATTCAACTAGCTTTCTATCAAGAATTCATTTAAAATTCTCATGATAAAGTCAAAAGCTATAGGTAACTAAAAGGGCCAGTTGGCTTCCTGGGCCTTTCCTGATCTTAGCACTAAATACTCCACAGCCCAGGAAGCTTCTCAGTTTTATTCAAACCAAGGGGCTCTCCACATTTTAACATGGAAACTTCTGGGTTTCAAAACTCTCTCACCCCTGAGTCTTGGACAAACCCATGGTGAAAATGATGAGGACATCACTGCAGGTAGATGTAGACCCTCTTTTAACAACAAGCACTTAGGGTTCTTCCGAACAGCCCCGAAAGTCCAGGAAATGATGCAACAATATTTAAATCATCATTAATGTATGTGTAAGACAGAGACTTCTGGCCCATTCTCGCCTTTATTCTTCCATAACATAGTCCATAATCGTGATTTAATCACTCGTGAAAGGGGATCAGGTAGCTTAAAGGGATCAGGTAGGAAAGGAATGTTTAAGGGTGTTGAAGCAACACATCCAGTGGTTGCGTGTGCTCAAACACATGAGAGCAGAGTTGGTATGTAAAAGTCGAAGGACTAATAGCTTTGCCAGTCTTGACTATGAAGCTAAATGAATCCTCATGGTGTAGGAGACAAGGCTAAGTAGGATCTGGAAGAAGTAGGACAAAACTGTAGAAAAAGGAAGAGAGGCAGAAAACAAGTACAGTGAAACCTGACTGTCCCCATTTCCTAGGTTTCTCAAGTTCTCTCTTTAAGAGGGTAGAATCACCATCAGTCGATCCCTCTCTCATTAGTGAAGAGTATTTGGGATTTTCTTCTCTTGGCTTTCACTGGCTCTAATATTTGCCGTGGAGTGAACTGTGTCCCAGCAACATATCTGTCATCGCAACTTGACTAGCCTATGATTCTCAGTATTATCTAACTGTTCTCTGTTTTGTGACCTGATGTGATTTTTGTCTATATGGTGAACCTTAACCTCTTTGATGTCAATGCAACAGGATTAGAAGCAATTATGTTAATAGGAAGGATGAAATGCAGAAGATGAACTTGTATTTACACCCAATCATTATGAGATCTAAAGAGATCAGAGAGAGCACAGCACCTCTTAAGAGCGGAGCATATGCCTTAGGTCCAGGGTCTCTCTGGGGAGAATGCCCAGAATTAGGGCAGATTGGTGACGCAGACTTTGTCCCAGAGCTGACAAAGAAAGCTACTTCCCTGAATTTATATTTCTAATCTCCTAAATGAGGAAATGAAATGCTGTCTGTTATAGTCACCCTTAGTGACATTTCTTGTAGCATCTCTAAATAATGCAGGCACTGTCTAATTGGAATTCTAGTGCTCCCGAAATATGGAATATTCAGAAAGAAAGACAGACACACGGGAACAGAAAACCTCTGGTTCATACCAGCATTGGAATTCAAGCCACGGCCCTCCGTAAGGTCAGCCCTGCGGCCAGGTGGCCTTGTAGTCACTGTCGGACATAGGACAGAGCTCTACATAGAACTTAAAGATGCCATACCAATGTGTGCATCAATTTCTATTTGAAATGGCAGATCCATCCTGGGGAAGTTTTACACCAAAACATCGAAAG
>NW_022111370.1:475076-477781 GCF_000313985.2 Echinops telfairi | reverse complement strand
TCATTTGCCCTGGATTCCCTGCGTTTCCAGTTCCTATCTGTACCAGTGTACATCCTCTGGTCTAGCCAGACTTGCATGGTAGAAAAATCTAACTTGGCAATCATACTCATCAAAGTCATAAAAATATTTTTGTTTTCATGATATTTTTATGACTTTGATGAGTATGGTTGCCAAGTTAGATTTTTCTGTTTACTGCCTTATTTAAATAAATAAAAAAATAGTGATCTAAAAACTAACATTGAGATTTCTAAAGCACCTCTTTCTTATTGTTTTTTGTGGAATTTACTTTATTTTGGAGACCTTTAACTAGGCTGTGGATTAAACTGAAAGACAAAAAACTTGCCCCAAACTTGCTTTTGGGAATTTTGGTGGAATATTTTGTTCTATTAGAAAAGTGTGCCTCAACATTTTGGTGACTTAAGTATTCTAGTAATTCACAAGTCAAGAGAGAGAGGGTGTGTATTTTAAATTATTCACATAAAAATAACCTATATTAAAGAACGAGATAATTATATTTTAAAAACAGAGACCTATTAAATAATATACTTTAAATATAATAAGCTGTAAAATTGTAGTTATATTGTATTCCCATAATAATATTATAGTTATGTTAACATGATGTCAAGAATTAGCAATACTAAGAAAAGTTAAAATAATAAAAAAAGAAACTATGAATATGGAAATCAATTATGATATCTGGAATTTGTTAAAAATATGCAAGCTTAGTATTATAATACAAATGTAGGTATTTGCTTTTGTCACCCCCTTGGATGATTCAAGCACCTCCCAGGGAGTGATCTTGCCTACTTCAGGGAAGCATTGATTTATTGTTGCTGTTAGGTGCCAGAGGGCAGTCTCCAACCCCTAGTGACACTGCACACAGGCCTGTGCCATTTTCACAATTGTCCCTGTGCCTGAGCCCATTTAGCCACTGTGTCAATCCATCTCATTGAGGGCCTTCCTCTTTTTCGCTGCACCTCCACTGTACCCCATGTGATGTCCTTCTCCAAGGACAGGACTCTCCTTGCAGTATGTTCAAAGTATGTAAAACAAAGTCTTGTCATCCTGACCTCTACGGAGCACTCTGGCCTTACTTATTCCAACACAGATCGGTTTGTCCTGTAGCAGTCCAGGGCCCTTACAATATTCATCTCCAGCACCATGACTCAAATGCACCCATTCTTCTACACGCTTTCTTATTTAATGTTCAACTTTCAAATGCATCTGATGCAAATAGGTTGAGTCAGGTGATCTTAGTTCTCAAAGTAACATCCTTGTGCTTCCATACTCTAAAGAAGTCTGTGTAACTGATTGACCTAAAGCAATGTGTCTTTTGATCTCTTGACTAATGGTTCCATGAGTATTGATTGTGGATCCAACTAAGGCAGAATCCTTGCCGACGTCATTCATCATGATGTTACCTATTGGTCCAGTTGGGAGGCTTTGTTCTTTCTTACATTGAGCTGTCATCCGTACTTGAATCTACAATCCTTGATCTTTATCAGCAAACGTTTCAATTCTTCCTCACATCCAGTAAGCAAGGTAGTGTCATCTGCATACTGCAGGTTGTTAATAAGCCTTCTCCAATCCGGATGTCACACTCTTCTTCATACAATTCAGTTTCTCTGATGATTTTCTCGGCATTCAGATTAGACAAATATACTCATGGAAGCAGTAGTCAAGAGATAAAATGACACATTGCATTGGGTAAATCAGCTTCACAGGATCTCTTTAAAGTGTTGACAGGCAGCCATGGTATTTCCAATCCCCTCTTACACTGTGAATGCTGCATTTTCTCTCTTAAATTCTAACTGGATTAAACCCTTAATGAGCCAAACCAAACACAACTAGTTGCTTTTGAGAAGAGTCCAATGAACCTTATTGAACAAAATAAAACTGGCAATGTAGAATTTCTAAGACTGAAAACCAATACAGAAGCAAACTGCCACACCTTTCCCCAACACAGAAATTGGTGGGTTTGAACCACCAATCTTTTCATTAGCATCTCTTAGGACCAACTCAATTTCAACTTGTCAGTGTAATAAGTGCTATGATATAGTTTAGCATGCTTACCATGAAGGCAGTCAGGGGTATACTACAACTTAAAGGTTGTTAAAGTAACTTCATGTGAAAAGGGAACTAGACAGATTATACATTTCCAGAAGCAGAATAAGGTGACTGAGCAGGAGATCCCTTATAGGGTTATATTTTTTGTCAACATAGGTAATAATTCTGGTAGAAGGAAGGCTTACCTTCCTCTGCCTTAGTGGCCTTCCGGTCTTAGAAAATTTGCCCAAAAGAAAACTGATAATACCCAGAGTCACTATGGCCCCACCCATCTCTTAAATTTCTAAAAAGATGGCATATTTTGTCCCCTTAGAGGCCTATGATAGGGCATCACCACACTCATGTTTCATTACTTAGGCATCATGTACACATGATATAACTATAGAACGAAAACCATCACTACCTGAAGGGTCTGGTACTAAGTGTTCAAAGCCATGTGTCCACAACATCGCTCGTCGGTAATAAAATTCAGGCTGTCTTCTCTAACAATTAGATTACTGATCCAAAGAAATTGTGCTTGGATCACTAGGATTTGCTTACCTGAAACTATTCATTCTCGTTCAATTTTACGCTAACACTCTTGTCCAAAATTATTATCCCCATATGCTGTTTCTCAGCAACTACCATATCGCTCTCCA
>NW_022111370.1:460865-474041 GCF_000313985.2 Echinops telfairi | reverse complement strand
AGTGATGAGTCACTTAGGGTACAGTATAGCAATAAGGAAAAGCTTTATATCTAGATGTAATTATAAATCAAGTAAGCATCCCAGATTAATCTAACTCAAGTCCATGTCTAATGCTAGCCCACAATTCCCTCTTCCAGCTCACATTGCTGCATGCCAGTGATGCAGAAGGGTGAACCAGGAAGCAGGAAGATCATAGGTCAGTGTAGAACTGCATGAATCCAAAGTTGGTTAAAGCATAGCAGAGTGCTGGGAGCTCTCAATATCCAGGAAACCGGAGGGTGAAGTCAGAGAGAGAGGGAGGTCCCCAGGCTCCCCACTGATAAGAAGGCCCACCTCCAGGGAGAACTCAATAGACTGGATGTGATTCCACCCGTACATTTTTATACGTCTTCAAGTTGATATAAAATCGCCAAACGAACCCAAGTTTGCATACTTGATCCATGCTAAAACAAGACAGGTAATGGTCAGTATTGAATGTGTGCTTATTATGGGACAAATACCATGCAAAGCACATTCGTTCATTCAGACATTCGTTAGATAAATATATGTTGATTGATTTCTCTGTGTTTGACGCTGTGCTCAGTGTCTAAAAAGACAATGGAGAATAGGTGTGTTTCATAGATATGTATATATATTGTTCTCCTGGAACTAACACATCGTGGGCGAAATAGGAAATGAATGGGAAAGAAAGGGAACGGATGTAGGTTTGTGAAAAGTCCTGCGAACAAGGCCCGTAGGACGCTGTGCAAGAAAGGAGAGGGACAAGGGTGCCCAGAGGGGGTTGTCTGAGGACAGTCAGGCTCATCAGGAGTATCCAAACATGCAGCATGTATGAAGGCATTCAGCTGCAAAGAACGATTTAAAAGTCAAGGTGCATCTTTTTTCCATTTACTTCTCAATCTTAACATGTAAGCCTGATTGGCACCACTGACCAGATGAGAAAATTGATGTAACTTACCCAAATACGTGCAAGCCAACCTGACTTTTAAATACACATCAAATTATAGTGAATTTTCTCTTATTCCCTTTGAAATGAATAGAATATAGACCATACACATTATTTGGATGCTGTTTGATTGGTTTTTGTCCCTTGAAAATCCATTGCATGTATCTCTACAAATCAAATATTAGTGGTGCCTTTTACTCTGTTAATTTTTTCCTGCTACATTCATATTGCTATTAGTAATTTATTTTATTTTATTTTATTGGGGGTTCCTACAGCTCTTATCACAATCCATGCATATATCCATTGTGTCAAACACATCTCTATATATGTTGTGATCATTCAATACTCATTTTAAAAAATTATTTCACCTAATAAGATTATACTGCATTCTGGGTGCTGATTTGGTTTTGGTTTGTTGACTTGTATTTATTGCCTTCTTCCTTATTTTACTTGTTCGTCCATTTGTTTGACTCCCTCTTCCACCTACGTTCTCAACATAACTGTCATTAACATAACCGTCACCCTAAAATTACTCCAGTTGTTGATGTTGGGTTTGATGGAGTCAGCTCTAATGCACAGGACCCAATGGACAACATGCAGCCTTGGGGAAGGAGTGGTTCAATGTTGGACTGCAAACCACAAAACCAGTAGATCTAAATTACCAGTTGCTCCATAGGAGAAAGATGAGGCTCTCTATGCCCATAAAGCATTACAGCCTTACAAACCCCACAGATGACGTTCTACTCTGCCCTCTAGGGTCACCATGGGTTGAAATCAACTTGATGGCAGAGAGAGAGAATGTACAACAGAATGGTATTCTGCCTGGTCTTACACCATCCTCATACTTATTGCTGTATCTGAGCCCATTGCTGCAGCCACTGGGAAACTTCATCTGTTTCAGGGTCTTCCCCCTTTGTGTCTCTCCCTCTACCAAGCAGGATGGCTTTCCTTAAGCACTGGTCCCTCTTCAGAACTTGTAATTAGTACATGAGAAAATCTCACTATCCTTACTTTACCTGTTTGGTAGAAGAAGGGCGGCAAAAAAGAGAAGGACCCTTGATGAGATGAATCCTGAGATCTGCCCAGGACTGGGCAGTTCTTCGTCTTGTTGTACATAGGGTGGATATGAGTTGGAACCTACTTGAGAACATCTAACAACAATAACATCCTTGCTTCTAATAAGTATTTTGGCTCTATATCTCTCCATAAAAAATGTATCTGTTACTCTGTAAGTCCATAGAATATTTTATATTCTTTGGCAGCATAATATAAACACATCATTTCCCCCCATCTTCTTGGCTCACTGGTTGCTTTATGTATGTATATGGGACACATTAAAATACCATGGTGTGGGTCATACATACCATAGTCCTAAAATGGCATCATTGCTTTTAAAAACACTTTACAGAAAATGTTCACAACATAATTTCCCAATCCAATAATTCATTTTATTTCCTGACTGCTGCTTCCATGGAATTTGATTGTGGATTCAAGCACACTAAAATCCTTGAAAACCTCACTCATCTCCATTTCCCATGATATTTTTTTTGGTCCAGTAGTGATAAACTATGCCTTCTCTATGTTGAAGTGTAATTCATATTGAAGGTCATGATCTGTGTTCTTCATAAATAAATGTTTGAAGTCTTCCTCATCAATAAGCAAAGTTATACATCACAGGTTGACAATAAAACTTCCATCAGTCATGATGTATTATTCTGATTTATATAGGCCAAATTCTCAGATTATTTGCTCAGAAAGCAAATTGGATGTTTCCTACAAGGATACAACTCTGATAGACCCCTTTCATGATATTCAACCATTCAGGACCCCCTCATTCTGTTCAAAGGACTGGCTCTGAGTCTGTGTATCGGTTCTGCAGGAGCACAATGAAGTGTTCTGAAATGCCAGCTCCTTGCAATGTTATCGATAAGGAATTATGCTGCAGCACCTGTTTTGCATTTTTACTTTTCTACAAACAGACTCAAGCATGTTGTATGGTTGGTGCCGTCTAATCAATTCCTAAGTCCTACTGACTTGATGCCCAAAGCAACGAAACCCAGACGAGTCCTGAGCCTTTCTCACAACCATTCGTATAGTTGAGCCCATTGTCACAGCCACTGGTCAATCCATCTCGTCTGGGCCTTCCTCTTGTGCAGTGGCCCCTCTGCATTACCAAGCATGATGTCCTCCTTCATGACCTGTCTCTCCTAACATGTCCAAAGTAAATGACACAAAGCTTCACCGTCCTTGCCTGCAAGGGACCTTTTGTTCCCCTCAAAACAGATTTTTGGTTCTTTGAGCAGTTTATAGTGCTTTTAATATTCTTCTCCAGTTCTTGATTTAAATGCAGCAATTCTCCTCTGGTCTTCCTTATTTAGTGTCCACCTTTCACACACAGATGAGGCCATTAAAATACCATGGGTTGAGACAGGTGCAAAGTTACCTCCTCGCTTATCAGCACTTTTAAAGGGGTCTTGTGCAGCAGGTTGACCCAGTGCACTGTATCATTGGTGTCTTGATTGCTGTTTCCAGGAGCACTGATGGTGGATCCAAGCAAGACAAAATCCTTGACGACTTCAAACGTTTCTCCTTTCAGCATAATATTATCACTTGGTCCAGCTGTGAGGATTTGGGTTTTGTTTACATTGAGTCCCAATACACACTGAAGGCTATGAGCCTTGATCTTCCTCGGCAAGTACTTCACGTCCTCTTCACTTTCAGCAGACAAGGTTGTGCCATCTGTATGTCTCAAGTTAATAAGCCTTCTTCCAATCCCGATGCCACACTCTTCTTTTATAATCCAGCTTTTCTGAACACCGGCTCAGCATAAAGATTGAACACCTATGGTGAGAGGGCATAACCTTATTGCTGAAGCTTCCTTGACTTTAAGCCGTACAGTGTTCCCTTGTTCCATCCGTCCGATTGCCTCTTGATCTATGTACGTGCTCCACCTGCACACAATAAAGCGATCTGGAATTCCCTTCTAACATCCACTTTGATCTGTATCTGTTGTTTCGCAGTGACCTTTCGCTGTTTCTATAAATGTTGTTCTTGATGTCCTCCCGCAGCTCATCAAGTCTTATGTCGTTAGTGTTCAATGCATCAAATCTGTTCTTGAGATGTTCTCAAAATTCAGGTGGGATCGAGTTTTTAGCTCTAGTGGACGTATTTTAATGTTTTTCTTCTTTGACCTGAACTTACATATAAGCATACAGTAGTATGTTCCATAGTCAGCCCCTAGCCTCATTTTAGCTGCTGATATTGAGCGTCTCTATTGTGTCTTCCCACAGATGTAGTCTATTTGATTTCTGTGTGTTCCATGAAAAGAACTCCATGTGTATAGTTGCCATTTGTGTCTTGAAAAAAGAAAGGTATTTCCTATGAATAAATATTTGGTGTTTCAAAATCCTATCATGTCATCTCCAGTTTCATTTATATCACAAAGACCCTATTTTCCAACTATGGTTCCTTCCTCTTTGTTTCCAACTTTTGCATTCCAATCAACAATAATTATCAATGCATCTTGATTGCACAAATATATGTGCACAATTATACATGATAAGGAAATGCTGTGGCATTATCTGTTTTGCAAAATATAAATGCTCCTCTTTATCTGTTGTTCTCACTTAATATGACTAACCATTGAACCTTATTCAAAATGACTGGCCTATTCTCATTCCTTCTTTGAAGAGTTCTCCAATGTCTGCTCTCTGTCACTCTGTCTTGCTCTGCTGCTTCCTCTCCTTTGGTCTTCACTTGTTAACTATTGCTTTTCTCAGTCAGAGTCCTGAAGGCTTCATAGCTCAGCGGGAGTTAGGCAGCCTTGAACGTGTAATAGCCCAGGAGTCCTGAGCAGTCAATTATTAGGAAATAGCCAGCCCTTCCCTGGAGTAGGTGTGGGTCATCTATCAGGAACTGCTGTATGGTGAAAATGATTGATATTCTCAACTGCTACTGAAATCGTCCCGGTTCGAGTCCAAGCAGCAATAGCTCAGAAGGATGGCCTGGTTCTCTACTTCCCAACATAGGTTTATTGATAATCCTATGGAGAACAGTCCTGCTCTGACACATGTGGTATCATTGTGAGTCTGATCTGACTCAACAGTAACTGGCAATGATCCTCAATCAAGCATGAAACATGCTACCGCTTTACAGCCGTTACATGTGGGCCTTTGGGAATCAGGTCTTGCTCTAGCATAACTGGTTCAAATACTAAGCTAGAGACAGCACTTACCTCCACCATCCTCAGTTCTTTATCTTTAAAGTTGAGGAGATCATGGTAGACACCTCCTAGGGTTACTAGAAGGGTTGAATTTAGGACATTTGATCCATATTTAGCACAATGACAGGATACAAGCATTTTTCAAACCACTAAGTTCAGGTACTTTTTTCTTATTTTCATCTCTTTTTTTTAACCCATTAGGTGAAATTTTATTTTGCTTTAGTGTTTTTAAGGGCACAGCATCACCAGTTTGCATTACCAATAGAGTTGCCTTATAGACTGCTCTAGTTGAATTTCATGGCTAAGACATTTCTGTGAGAAAAGAGCGAGAAGTCAGGACTTAAGGCAGAGCAGCTAAGTGCTGAAGATTTGCCAATATCAATTTTCCATTAAAATATGTATAGCACTTGTGGTTGTGGTTGGCAATGCTGGAAAATAAATTGAAGAATGGTGGTCAAAATAAGACTCCCATAGATAATGATATTCTCTGGGTTATGATGATTGTAAAAATAACTTTATTTAGAGTTATCGGGGAATAAAACAAAGACCTCTCAAGCTTTAAAAAATGATTCAGCTAGGAAGGAAATTAAAGCAATTGTTTCATGAGTGGAAAAACAAGTTGTTAAGAATGAGGAAGACATTTTAATGTTGGTTGCCCTAATGATCATTAAGCACTGAAAACATGCACTTCCCTGTCATGAAATGACTGTGAATGGTTGGTTAAAGAAATGTCCATTTTCATTGTTGAAGTGTGTTTTGTGTTACATAATAGAAATCTGAGTTACTTTAAACTCATATTACTTTATCATTTAAGTTCTTTAGGGTTAGCTCAGATAAAAGAATATTCTATTGTGATATCTCTTTAGAAAATATTCTTGTCAGTTGCCAATACTCATATTTCAGAGGAAACAAAAAAAATCAATGTCTTACATTTTGGTCATGTCTTATTAATGTGCCATCCTCACTTCTGGATCAATGTTAAAAAAAAAAAACCTAAATTCTTTAAAATACAGTTTCAAAAGTACACATACTTTCAAACTTGAACTTGGGATTTTTAAATTTTCCAATTATATTTAGTTGAACTGAGAGCTTTAAACTTTAGATTTTAATATTTTAAACCATGACAGGTATTAGGAAACATGATGAAAACATGACTTTCGGTGTTCTTGACAGTAGTGAAAGATGCCACATGGTAACTCAAAAGGAAGCCAGTGTTACAAAGCAATGCAGCTGAGTGTCCCCGACAGGCAACGGATTAGAGGAGCTTCCTGTGACATGTGTCGTCTAACAGAGTCGGGTGCAAAATCTGGGTGTCTAGAAGAGGGGAAATGAATTCAAGAGAAAAAAGTTCAAGCTTTACAAGCTTAAAGATTTGCAAAAACATGCACCACATTCTATAAGCAAGGAAAAGTCTCTGCTTATCAAGAGACCCATTCATAGCAGAAATAACTTCTGAATGTTTTGAAATAATATTTGCAATAATGGCACTCCTTTGCACCTATGTTTTAGTATTTTTCATTCAATTGAATATCTCTGTGTGTGTTTGTGTCTCACTAATGGAGTGTGGGTTCTCACGGCACATAATATTATTTTCCTTAGTAGGCTCAATGTCAAATACTAACTGAAGGAGTCATTTCATACAGGTTTTAGGATCTTTTGGGATCCCCCCAGATCATTGAAATGTGGTATTAAATTTTACAAACAGCACCATAAACCTATGTTTCTCCTGTATTCATTTGGAGATTGATCAATATTCTGATACTTTATCTCTTTTTCCATATAAAAGCTCAAGTTGCATTTTTGAGTAATCCTTGGATTGCTAAGTGCAAGGTAGCCAATTCAACCCCACCATCAGCTCTGTGGTGGTTAGATTATATGCCAACTGGATGGTACTTGTGTGGGAGATGGGGTGAAGTCCAACCTGTTAATCAGGCGGTAGCCTGGTGATGCCTGCTAGGGATGAGGATTTTTTTAGCAGAGATACAGTGAGAACTCTTTTGCTCTTTCTTGTTTGGGTTCAGTACCTGATTCAAGGGTGGCCAGAAGTGGAATGGTGGGAGCTGTCCCTGCCCTGCCACATGATCACTCATGGTGGATTCACTCCATTTTGTCTCTACAGTCTGTGATCTTCCCGATTCCGCATCACCTTTCTGCAGCACCAGTCTCCAGCTACACGGGTCTGAAGAAGGATCCAGTTAGCCTGGGCCCATCCACTTGAGTTGGACCAAGCTGAATTGCTTTCTTGATAAAATACATTTTCTAACAAATTCTGATCAAATAAAATTTATTCTTGATATATATTTCTTTCTTGTACATATATGAGTGTCACTGGCTTTGGTAGACAACCTAGTCTAAGACAGATTCTGTGAGAGAAAATGAAAGTGGATGCTCCTTTAAAGATTTTTAGCCTTTAAAACCCTACATAGTGTGACTGAGTTGGACTCGAATGGATGACAGACCACAAGTTTTATACTTACGTGTACAACATGAACAAACTGTCTAAAGCAACTCTTACCAATTGCCTTTTGTATTGGCTTTCAGTTTTTAATAATTCCCACCGGCTCCAGCTATCATACATCCCTGCATGCCAAAGCAGATTCAGCTCAGTGCAGGAGAGAGATGGGTGCCAATCAGGTTTAAGTGGCCCTTACAGTACAAGAAAGTCTCCTTAGAGCAGGAATTCCAATAGAGAACTCATTAATACTTGCTCATGCCTTTATTTAATATTCTAGTTTAGCATATATTTTATGCTAATGGGGGATTTCTTAGTGAATGCTTCTATAACACAAACACCACCATTAGGTAACTTTAAAGAACCAATTTCCCCCCACACCTTTCTGTATTCTAAAAGTCCAAACCAGGGTCTGTGCCATGCCAATTCACTTGTTGTGCATGGTGTCAGGTGCTATCAAATCACTTCTGATTCATAGCGAGCACGTGCACAGCAAAACTAAATACTGCCAGTCCTGCACCACCCCCAAATTGTTCTGCTGTTTGAGCCCACTGTATCAGCCACTGTGTCAATGCATCTCTTTAGGGTCTTCCTCTTTTCTCTTATCCTGTAGTATACCAAGCATGATGTTCTTTGCCAAGGCATTCTGGCTCTACTCCTTCTTAGATAGATGTGTTTGTTCTTTTGGCAGTCCGTGATACTGTAAATATTCTTGGCCGGCACCATAATTCCAATGCATTGATTCTCCTTCATGGTCTTCCTTAGTCAATGGCCGACATTCACATGCATCTGAGGCAATTGAAAATACTATGACTTAGATCATGTGCACCTTAGTCCTCAAAGTGTCTGTAGTATTTAGATATTATGGCAACTTGACTCTCCTGGATAAGGGTAGAGATCAATCTGTCATTCAAGTGGTAGTTCATGATACCTCCTTGGTAGTATGGCCTTTTGTATGAGAGCAAGATCAAGCAGAGATTATTTCTCTCTATCATATTGCTTTTCTCCTTGCTTGAACTTTACTGGGACTCTGTGTCTACCTCCAGGGTGGCCCTATGTGTGCTATCTGACCCTGAGAGCTGTTGGTGCTTCCAATGACCTTAGATTCATGTCGCCCTGCAGTCCATTGGTTTGTAATTCCCCTGCTTCCTGCTTTACCATTTGGTGTCATCAGTGTGCAGCTCAGTGAGTCTGAGTAGGTCCCAGCTAGTTATTGAATCTATGGACTTAAATGGGGCTGGAGTGTCTTCTTGATGTAAAGTTGCCCCTTGATATAAAATTATTTCCTGTACTTAGGTGAATGGCACTGGTTTATTTCTCAAGACAACACAGCTTAACACAGTGTGTTAGGCAGGATTCTATAGAGAAAGAAAACCAGGACACTTATGATTATAAATATATATGAGTTTACACAGCAAGAAGGAATATAACAGCTAATTAGTCCACATAGCAGTACAGAGGATTCAGTTCAATTCACTTCTAAGGAACAGTTAATATACTGACAGTCTTTGGACTCACATGGGCTGGAAGGTCAAGGTACCAGACAGCAGATTCCTCCCTTGGGCAAGGCAAGCCTAGTCTGTCCATAGGCAGTAAACAGCTGGGCGGGTCACCAAAGTCAGTAGCTTGGGAGCTTAGCAATGCAGGCCCAGATGGGATATCGAACTCAAGCAATGCAAGGTGACAGGATCCACCAGCCTCGAGCTCAAGTGAAGTATGCACCAGCAGTGTAGTGAAACAGGTCTTGAATGAGCCTCAAGTTCTAGCTACATGATCCACGAGTTGGCTTGGCCCACAGGTAGTGTAGCTCACAGGTTGAGGCAGAGAACTACCTAAAACAACAGCACACTCCAGTAAGCTCTGATCACCAGAGAGCAAGAGAAAGGGGGGCGGACCTTGTAGAGCCATTTATCGCTTTTCCCTCCATTCAAACTGTGATCTGATTAATACCGCATGTTCCTATTAGCCAGGTTAGCAGAAGAAACCAAACTATTACACACAGTGACATTCTGGCTCTTCAACGCTTTATAAAGGACTTGTGCTGAATATTTAGCCAATAGCTTGCATCATTTGATCTCTTGACTAGTGTTTCTATGAGCATTGATTGTGGATCTAAGCAAGATTAAACCCTTGACAACATCAATCCATTCTTCATTTATCATGATGTTATCTATTGGCCCAGTTGTGAAAATTTTGGTCTTCTTTACATTGATTTGTAATCCATACTGGAGCTACAATCCTTGATCTTCATTAGCAAATACTTCAAGTCTTCCTCACTCTTAGCAAGTAAGGTTGTGTCATCAGTGTACCGCAGGTGGTTAGTAAACCTTCCTTGAATCCTGCTGCCATATTCTTTTTGATATAATACAGCTTCTCTGATTATTTGTTCAGCATTCAGATTAAAAATTAATGAGAGGATACAAACTTGATGCACAACTTCCTTGATTTTAAACTGGGCAGTATTTCCTTGTTCTGTTCACACAATTGCCTTTTGATCCATGAGTACAAGTTCTTCAGGAGCACGATGAACTGTTTGGAATTCCCATTCTTCTCAAGGCTATCCAAACTTTCTTAAGATCCATGCAGTCAAATGCCGTGGCATAATCAATAATTGCATACCTTTGGGTAGTTTTGGGTTTCTTGATGTGTAGGTGATCCTTATATGGTGCTTATCTTCTCTTGTGAACTTGAGTTTTACCAAAATATCTGTATATGGTCTGGGGGCAGAACATACCCTTTAGAAACTCTTTTCAGTGGACTGGCTAGTTAGACATCACAGATTACATCAGGAAAGATGACTGCATTGTAACACATCATTGTTGTTGTTAGGTACCATTGAGTAAGCTATAAGTGATAAGGACTGTACATACAGTAGAGTGAAATACTGCTCAGAGCTGTGCTATCTGCATAATTATGACATAACTATTATCATGTTCAGCCCATTGCTGGAGCCACTGTGTCAGTCCATCTTACTGAAATCTTCCACTGACTGCTGAACATCTGTTTGATCAAGCATGGTGTTCTGGTTCCTCTAGATTACATGTCCATAGCAGAGGAGATAAAGTCTCACCATTCTGTACTTCAATGGAGCATTCTGGATGTACTTCTTTCAAGACAACTTTATTTGTTTGGGGACAAACAGTGATATATTCAATGTTCTTTACCAACATCATATTTCTAATTTTTCAGTTCTTCTTTGGTCTTCCTCATAAATTGTCCAACATCCTTATGCACATGAGGCTATTTACAATAACATCACTTTGAGCAAGCCAATTTTTCTTACATTCAATGTAAGGTAATTGTAGAACAACTATGTTTCATTAGATTACATAACATTATAAAAGGGAATCTGCTCTTACCAAGGCCAATGGATGTAACTGCTTCATGACAGTAATTAAACTAGTATTTGGTCTAAGAACTGGAAATCATAGTTTTAATTCTTAAAATTAGCCAAGTGCAAATCTATGGCACACACTAGAACCATTCTTGACATACTTACTCTAGATATATCTTTAGGAGAAATCAGTCATAGAAAAGAATATCGTGTTTGGTGAAACAGAGGGCCAAGCAGGACATGGGAGCCACTTGATGAGATGGATTTCCACCATTACTGTAATGTTAGCCTTGAACATGCTGACAATTGTGGAGATGACTCAAACCTAGGCAAGATTTTGTTCTGTTATCTGACTCTGTATAAGGTGATTATGAGTTCAAGTCAGCTCAATAGGAAGTAACAACAACAAAATAAGGGCAACAAAACGACATGTCAGAAACAGAATTCAGCAACAGACCATTTTAATCAGTCTGCCCTCGGAATAGTCCTTCCTTTAACTCCTACTCAAAGCTTCACTTTTTCCACTTTTTGTCCAACTCCCCTGTGCATTTGACTTGAAACCTCTGCCGGACTTTCTAGCACCCTACTGTGCTTCTTGATATCTGGAACAAATTTTGAAATAACTGGAAGACTAGGGATTAGGCAAAACTTGGGTGTATAGGAGAAAATGGCAGCTGTCTTTCAATGTACTGATGAGATTCAAGAGAGACGCACAATCCCTTCCTCTGGGAGAACTCATTTTGTGTTTCACAAGTTGTAGAAACAAGCATATGTAAAATGTATTTTTTTATTCTGTTTTGTTTTCCTGAAAAGCACGGTGTTGACATCCGAAGAACCAAAGGATAGAACCTAAGATTTCATGTCCCCCTCACCCCGCCCACACTGAACCATTTACAAAATGATACACCACAAGAAGTTGTGAGCCAATTTTCAAATTTGGATCTCTCAGTCAGCTACCCATACACAATATTTGGAAAGCCAGCAATCCCTTCTTGCCAGCTTGAAGGGATTTTTCCTGCTCATGAAGCCTGTCCAAGTGGACAGATGTACACATACTGTTCCATGGTTCAGACCCTAAAACCCAAACTCTGTCTCCAAAAGCGAAAAGCAATGACATTGTGTTGCAAATGCTGATTGGGGTGGAAAGGAGTGCACCTAGGCATGGAAGATTAGTTCAAATTGGCACATTTCAGTCTGTTTTTCTGCATGTGCAGAAACATCTATCTACAAAAACATCTAGCTACCAAGACCTTATGGATCCTTATGAGTCATACTAATTTATTTCTGTTTTGTGACATGGTTACACGCAGACAGATAGTATCAAGTCCTAGGATAATTTGCTACAAAAATATTAAGCATTATCCCATTACTATTAGTGTCCAATTCTCAAAGTTACCATTTAAAGGGACAGGGGAATTTAGGAAAGGAATCATAAGAGAACAAGCACATGTTCTGATTTATAGTAAGAGGAGAGCATCCCAGGCCATATATCTAAGTAGGTAAATGCTCATCTTTGAAATGTAGTGTTGCCTTAAGTACCACATTCTTGTTTTTTATCATTAAACTTTCTATTTCTAGCTATTACACTGTCCTTTATTTAATGCCAATCGTGTGACAGGGACTATGCTAATTGATATGTATGTATAACCCTTTGTGGGATCACATTGAACATTGCAGCAACATATAGAGGATCTTACATGTAGTTTTATAAAAACACTTTATATTCACATTTCAAAATCTCACAAGAGTAGATACTTCCTTCCCTTTTCCTTATCTACTTATTTATTAATTACTAGCCCTGTCAGTATTACTACTCCTGGTGGCATACTGTTATACATTATAATTTTAACCATAAGGTCAGCAGTTCAAAACCACCAGCTCCATGAGAGAAAGATGGGATTTTCTACTCCCATAAAAGTTACAGTCTCAGAGAAACCAGAGGGGCTAGTTCTACCTATGGGGTTTCTATGAGTCAGAATCGATGATTCAATGGCAGGGAGTTAGGGTTTTGGTGTGGAATCACACCTCTCTATATAAATATAGAAAAGAATCATATACAGACACACACACACACACACAAAGTACAAAAACATCCATAGCAACATTGTTCATGCTAATCAGGTGCTTCTCTTATTTTCATTGATATTATAATGCATAGTTACAGCTTATTCAAACAAGTAAATATTATACAGCAATGAAAATAGATAGAACACTGCATTGAG
>NW_022111370.1:459051-460462 GCF_000313985.2 Echinops telfairi | reverse complement strand
AGCTTGTAATCCGATTCTAGTCCATGTTTTTTTCTTCAGACTTATGCAGCCACATGCAATGATGCAGAAATATCACAGGTCAGTGGGTGAAAAGTCTTGTGGATTCAATGGCAGTGGAAGCATCACAAGGCTGGCACAGATCCCAGCCACATGGCTTTCTCAGATCTCAGTGTGGCTCCATGTGGCTCATCAACAAGAAGGTGAAGCAGAGAGAGAAAGTGGTCCACCTCCAAAGGAGACAGAGAGGAAGTTCCCAGAATCCTTATGAGAAGGCCATGCCCACAAGGAGTCATCATCAGGCTGTGACCTGATTGAAAGGCTACACTACACCTCCACACTTGTTTATCAAGTTGACTACTACACCATTCATCATTCTTTCCTAACCTTACTGAACTTCATCCTAGGGTTAGTGCTGCCTCTTTAATCTCATTCTCTTGATGTTGCTAAGTTGATACTACTGTTGTTAGTTACTGTCCAGTTAATTCTGGCTCTAGTGATGCTGTGTATAATAGAACTAAATGGTCCTCTGTCCTGTGCTGTGAAGATTGTGGATATGTTGTGATCACCATGTAAAGTATCGTCCAATTTAGAGCTTCATCTTCTAGCACTCTGTTAGATAGCATTCTGCTGTGATTCATGTAGTTTTCATGGACTAAATTTTGCCAGTAGTACACCCAGTTTTCTTTTTTATTTTTTTTTAAGTAGAAGCTCCATTGAAATCAGTCTACCATAAATTTCATGGCTAGTTAATATGTGAAATACCAGTCTCATAGTTTCCAACATCATAGTAACAAATCTATGCCAAACATAAAGAATCTGGTAGGTGGGACAAGTGTGTACAATAAAATAACAACGAACAAAAACTCATTCCTATTGAATCAATTCAGATTGACAGAACTCTACGGGACAGGATAGAACTGCCCCAGTGGGTTTGTAAGTATTTATAGGAGTAGAAAGTCTCATCCTTCTCCTAAAAATAACAGTTAATCTATGCTAACTCCAGATCATTTAAACTATCAGGAACGCATCTTGCTCAGACTCCACACATCACTATGATACCACAAGTTCACAAGCTAAGGTCAGTGACAGCTCTGGCAGTAAGTATGTACAGAAAATGGACACACGCATGAACACAAACATACACATAAGAGAACATGTTTCACTGCTCATAGAGTAATGTTTCTACTATGAAGAAACTTTTATTTAGTAGAAACTAAATCTGTATTTGGGTCATGGAAGTTTTTCTTTCTACAAAAAACTTTAAATTTTATGCAAAAAAAATTTCTGCAAAAAAAAAAAAAGAAAAGAATGTTAATCCTGCCATTTCAGATTCTAAATTGAAAATGAAAAGTCATGTCCTTCTGAGTTCCAAATGTGGGCATACAAAGCAGTGGTGTGGACACCAGGGGGA
>NW_022111370.1:457708-458951 GCF_000313985.2 Echinops telfairi | reverse complement strand
TAGGTGATAAATTTCAGAATGACACGATTTTACATTTAGAGGGACCTGAGGTCCTTCTTCATCTCCCTTTTCTAAGAGTACAGCTCTAGATGTAAATTTTTCTGCATATAGTTATCTACAAGAATTTACTCCCATCCAATTTTTCTCCAGTCCTGTAATCCCCTGGACCATTTCCTACTGGGTTGCAAGTGGAAGAAAGCCATTAACCTAATGTAAGCAAGCAGACAGAACTTTATGGGGTGCTACAGGGGAAACCAAATACTAGACGTCCTCTCAATTTTAAGGAAAAGCAGGGTCAGTTACTTGAAAGCATCAGCCAATGGCTTAGCTTTTCCTCCATTATCCCTCCAATCAGCTTTCCCAGTTAAGTTCTTTTCTCTTGGCTTTCTCTACATCTTTCTGCTGCTTTATCTCCTGTTGCCCCACCTTCTCTTTCTCCTCCCCTTCTCCATACTTTCTGTCTCTCCATGCCTCCTTCCTTGATTCTGATATGAATATATATTAACCAACTGTGTTAGTCCGGGTACTTTAGAGAAATGAATCCACAGAAACTCATGTAAAGGAGAGAGCTTTATATAAAGGTTAAGTGCATATCAACAAAACATCCCAACCCAGCGCTGCCCAAGCCCACAAGTCCAACATTAACCCATTAACCCATATGTCCAACACCAATCTACAAAGTCCTCCTCCATCTCACAAAATAGACACAATGATGCCAACTTCAGCAGGAAAGCCAAGTCAATGAACGTGTAAACATCTCAGCACTGTCTGGGGTCTCCACACAGCTGTTCCAGCACCCACAGCTGCATCAGGATAGGTCCGTGTGGGTTCTCTTCAGGGATGTCTTGCAGGAACTGGCTAAGTCAGCTGCACCCAGGTCCGACTATCAGAAAGCAAGAGACCCAAGAACTAAAAAGGTAAGGCTTACTGAACCATTTATCCCTCTGCCCTTCAACTAACCCCACATGTGTTTATCGGCCAGTTTGGCACAATAAACTAACTACTTCAATCCACCCCCTGCCAACCTGACACCTGTATATAATTCTTTAGCTTCATGATTTAAATTAAGTAACACCTACACCTTAATACTATAATCCTGTGAATATGTTCCAACACCTATGAAAGTTTGTAAGCCAAACTCTTCATGACTTTATGCCTCCAATTTTGAGTCTCCAATTTATATACTGCCCACTTACAACAACCCAGTTCTCTGAGAAGACAATCATATTTTTCGACATGAAGA
>NW_022111370.1:451223-456721 GCF_000313985.2 Echinops telfairi | reverse complement strand
CAAAGTCCTCCTCCATCTCACAAAACAGACACAATGACGCTGACTGCAGGAGGAAAGCCGAGTCAGTGAACGTGTAAGCATCTCGGTGCTGGCAGGGGTCTCCACACGACTTCTCCAGCACCCAGGGCTGCATCAGGGTAGGTCCATGTGTCTTCTCCTCAGGGATGTCTTGCAGGAAGTGAGCCTTGCCAGCTAAAGCAGGGAACTTGCTAAGGCAGCTGCACCCTGGTCTGACCATCAGAAAGCAAGAGACCCAAAAAATAGAAAGGCGAGGCTCATTGAGCCATTTATCCCTCTGCCCTTCAATTAACCCCACGTGTTTATCGGCCAGGTTGGCACAATAAACTAACTACCTCACCAACCTAGAGAAGTACCTCCTAGCTTCGTCTAGGTGGCTGGTTGACTGTTAGTGCTGACTTCCAATTCTAAACGAATATGAATGACAAGATCATTGGTCCTATTTCATTCTAGTGTCCCAGGGCTGGGAGTGAGCACACTGAGTGCTAAGAACATGAACTTTTCATTTTGCTCAATGGTAAACTACCAGCATGCATGTACCTAACAAGCCCTCCCACACCCCAAGGTAAATTAAAAACCCAAGCCAACCTCCTTCTTTTCCAGTTGATTCCAAATCACAGCCATCCTAGAGGACAGAGATGGACCACCCTTATGAATTTCTGAGACTGTAACTCTTTAAGGGAGTCAAAGCCCAGTCGTCTCCCATGGAGAGGCAGCTGGTGGTTTCCAACTGCTCATTTTGATGTTCATAGCCCAATGTGTAACCACTACACCACCAGAGCTCCTTAGAGAAAATTAAACAGAGAAAAACACACCAAAAGGAAGGGAGTGAGAGCAAAAACCCACTGACTGTATCCTCACCGTGCTCATTTTCTCATAAATGCCCTGGATAAGAGGATCCTCAGGGATATGATTGGCCTCCTCAGGCAGTGACAGAAGCATCAGTGTTGCCAACACGCACCATATGGAGCTTTGTGCAAGCCACCCCTTGCTCTAAGAAGGAATGCGGAAGTGTTAGCAAGTCCTGAAACCCCGAGTGATGCAGTCCTGTAACCCTTCTAACACTTCCAGTGCCGCTCTTTCCTTGGTTCCTGCTTCCTCTCAGCTGCTCCCCTTTATAGGTATCAAGCTTTTTTGCTACTTAAAATTACCCCCTCACCACCTTCCTTCCCATGAATTTCTTCTTCTCAAACTCATCGCCATTAAGTAGACGAGACTCATAGTGACTTTATAAAACAAGATAGAATGCCTCTGTGAATTTCCAAGATGGCAACCCTTCATGGGAATAGAAAGCCCCATTTTCTCCCTGTATCTTTCTGAAACCTCATTTAAAGATCCCTCCAGCTATGTCTTCACTGGCCCCCGGATCCACAGCAGTTCTTCACGTAGTCACGCTCCGCTGCATCCTTCTATGATCACACTTGTCTCAACCTGAAATTGTGTGGTGTGTTAAAATTCTGTTTTATGACTCTTCATATGAACATCCCAGCTCCGTGATTTCAGGAAAGTCTGGTTTGGGTCCGTCCTTCTTTTCCTTGGCACAGAGTGTCTGTCATGCCAGGCAGAGAACAAAGGAATCCAAAATACCAAATATTATAGGGTTATTGGTAATAGAAAAATTAAATCTCCCTTCGTTTGAAATATCAATGTCAAAATGTCTGTTATTTCAGAAATGACAAATTCTAACCAGGTCATCCAAGGCCTAATTTTCCTAAGCACTGAGTGTGAGACCAGTGAGGGGGCAGATTTCAGTATGGAAACTTTGAGACACAGCCTGAAGTGTACTCCTTTGGGCGGTCCCCACGTGCACAATTCAGGAGGGTGGAGGAGAAGACATCACCGCATTTTCACATAACTAGCCCGTAAGATTAGCAGTTTGAAACCACCAGTCCCTTCCCTGGAGAAAGAAGAGGCTTTCTTCTTCTGTAATGAGTCTTGCACGCATAAGGAGGAAGTCCTACTTTATCCTGTAGGATCACTGTGAATCAGAATCAAATCGATGGCAGTGAGTTTGGTTTTATGTTTGGACACAAAAAGGAATCCAGCACCATTTGGGTCTTTGGGAGGCAGCACCTTAAAGAGGGAATGAGCTTCTCACAGAAAAGAGGACATGGGATAGTGAGCTATACTGCAGCCCCGGCTCCACATTGGCCTGCCGACAACAGGTTCAGTAGTTTGAAACCACCAGGTGTTCTGTGGGAAGGAAGCTGAGGCTTCCTACTTAATCCCATAAAGATTAAGCTCTTTGAAATCCAGTGGGACACTTCTTCTCTGTCCTGTAAAGGTCACTGTGAGTCACTGACTAGGTGATAGTGAGTAAGTTTGAGGGGGTTGTAGATTTATGGAACCAAATGTCAGTAAAGGAGAGTTAGGGTTAAAAAGCATAAAAAGTTGTTATATACATGAGAAGACTTTGTGGTCTCCTGGAAATGTCTGCAGAAACTACATGGCTGGTGGTGCTATAGATCTTGTCATGACTATTCATATGATTGAATTTATTCTCATACATTGAGGAGGCATGGGGGAAAATGCGTTATAAGAATATACTAGAAAGTATGTTGCAATGATACATATGCAATATACTATATAGTATCTATATGAAGCATATATTACATACAATGTAGTATATATTATTACATTTTATATAATACATAACAAACCTAATGTATATTATTATATTATATACAAGTATATTATATGTTGCATGATGATATAATATACATAAAAGCATAACCAATATATTACATTTCGTCTCAGTCCCAAACATCGCTTTGCTTGATTCCCTTATTTTTGTTAATGGTTTTACCATTTCCAAATCTACGATGTTCAAAATCTTGGACAAATTGAATTCCACTTTGTCTAGCCCTTCAACTCTCATATGCAGTCAACTCTTGAGTTCTATAGCTTCTTCTTTCTCAGAGTTTCTCACATTCATCTCCATTTTCCTTTTAACATCTTGTTTCTGTCCTCATTACCTGCCTTTTGTTTATAAAGCCAAACTTGTCACCTCTGCCCATCCTCCAGGCTCCCTCCTCTTTAATCTCCTCCACACACTCTTCTGATAACTGTTCTTCTAACTTAAGTCTATCATCATATCACTTTCCCTTAAGACAGCCTTGTCATTCCTGATTTCCTACAGAACGAAAGGTCTTGTCTGGAACTTAAGGACCTTCCATCATGATCATTAATTTTCAGTATATGCATTATGTATCAACACTTGCATAAAGAAGGATTAGCTAGAGAAAGGAGTCAAACTCTAACAAAAGCCTGAAAAACCTCTGGCCAATACAACTGGATGCCCTTGAGAGATTATTTCCTATGTAAGGCTGGTCAACTGGCCTAAATGGATCTGCCAGTATATGTCCCTCTCCACCCACTTAAACTAGGCCCTCAGGGGTGCAGGCAGTTAAGGATGATTCTAAACCACTCAGAAGCACCTCAGAAGAAATACTTGGTGACCCGGTTCTGAAAGGTGACAACCATGGAAATCCTATGGAGCAAAATTCCACTCTACTACATAAGATTTGTAATAGATTTGATGACATTTGAAAAAACACTGGAGACATACGTCTGACCTTGCATGTAGAAGATTTCTGCAGCTGATATTTTTTTTTGAAGATTTGTAATTTATGCAGATGTGAAGATACTAACAGGAAGGGTCTACTGACCAAATTCTCCTTGGTTGGTCCTATAAGTAGGATATAGGTAGATAACTTCTTTGACTATAGCTATGTATTTTCCAAGTCTTCTTTCACTTTCCCCAAATGCATACACTGGGTTCACATATATGAGATGACTCTACATTTACCCAAATATCTAGAGAAGACATAAAAGTTATTGATCTGGTATGTATTGGACTGCTAACTCTAAGATGGATGGTTCAAAGCCACCTGGCACTCCATGGAAGGAATATGAGACTTTCTATAAATATTTACAGTTGCTGGAAGCCTATATAAAGTCACTAGAAATTGGAATCAATGTGATGGCGGTGTTGCAAGTCTGGTTCTGACTGCTAATACGACAATCTACTTGTATGAAAGTCATTCTCTTTGATTTGTCACATGCTGCCTTCTTTCCTTTGGCCATTACCAATGCCTCTCTTTCTTTTGTCTTTGTTTTTGTTTTTCAGTGACCCACCTGAAATGCCAAAGCTCATCTCAAATTTTATCTCTCACAGTGATCTTTTAACATATCAACTTCATATTATTTAATCTCCCCAGGTTTCTTTGCACACATTGTCATTAGCACTGCTTCCGACTTTTGTTTCTTTTGTTCTAATTCTCTTGTCTAAACTCAGCTGTAACTGTCTGTGGTATACATTGCTGTTCTAACCCCACGGTCAGCAGCAGTTCAAAACCATCGGCTCCTCCATAGGAGAAAGAGGAGACGTTTTACACCAGTAAAGAGTTACAAAAAGCTGGAGAGGATGTTAAGATTTGCGGTTCCAGAAACTCGCATGGGCAGTGTGACTCTGTCCTACAGCATCCCTATGAGTCAGAATAGCCTCTATGAATGGGAGTTTTGTTTGGATGTTATTTTCTGTGTCTTCGGTAGTACAAAATAGTTCATTCAATTGGTTGCTAACCAATTGGAAGCTCAAACTCACTCTCAGGTGCCTTGGAAGAAAGTCTTACTGATATATTTATTTTTAAATCAACCATTGAAAACCCTATGGAGCACAGGTGCACTCTTATACACATAAGAACACCATGAGTCAATATCAACTCAGTAGTGACTGGCTACTAGTATGTTAAATTCACCTTTGTAATTCCTGAAGACTCTGGTAAAATGTCTTTATGTCATGGGACTTCTATAAACAAGTGGTGAATTGTTCATCTGCATCCACATGAGCATTGCCCGTTCATGGTGGAAAGGAGACATGGCATAATGGGACACCCGACAAGGGAATTAAAGTATCTGAAGATTGATTCTTCAGTTTGTCAATAAATCCCATGTTAATGCTCTGAAGTGCCAAGTGCAAGTTTCAATTTGCGGTTTCAAATCTAAATTTAATCACTCCCTCTAGTTCTACTGCAGAGTTCTTCAGTGAAATGAAGAACAAAACACCAGTTTTATCAACATCAAGCATTTAAGGATGCTTCCTAAGTATTGTATTGCTAACCACAAATCTGCCATTTAAAACCACCAGTTTCTTTGTGGGGCAAAGAGGAGGATAGCGGTTTTTCAAAAGCCTTAGAGGCCCCCATTCCACATTTACCCTCACCCATACTGAAGGTATGGGTGCTGTAGTAAAGGGTGGTGAAGAAATCAGAATGTACCCAGCTAACAGGAAGAATCATATCTGGGGTCTTAAAGACGTGTCTTAAAAAAATCATGAGGCCAACTACATGGACACCTGCCCCTTCCTGCAGACGAATTTATTTCAGAGGACAGGACTGAAGCTGCAGCTCAGGGAGAGGGACATGTCTGATCAGAGCACACAGGAGCAAATGAAGGGGGAGGAAGAGAGAGTGGAGCAC
>NW_022111370.1:447923-449369 GCF_000313985.2 Echinops telfairi | reverse complement strand
GAGCCACCCTCTGACCATAGACTAGGAATGTGAATAGCCTTGCTATCAAACAGTATGCATTGGAAAGTGGACTACTGGAGATGTAGTCAGTTTAAAATTTGAGACCTTATCATTTATTCTACCTTTTAACCCATTAATTTTTTAAAAATTATTTTCTGCTTTCTGTTCTATTAAGGTTGTTATCTGTTTTATTTTGGCATTGTCGTTGCCTTTTAATTTTAATTTTTCATTTGTTTGGGTTTTTTGTATGATTTTCTGTATATGAAATCCAGGATAGGTAAATCTATAGAGACAATAACTGGATTAATAATGTCCTAAGACATTGGCAGGGTAGTTTGGTGGAAAATAGTGAGCTAATAATAATTCTTACAAATAAGAGGGAAATATTCTAAAATTAATTGTGGTGATGATTGCATAACTCTTTTTAATATTAAACTCTTATGTATATGTCCATAAAACTGTTAAAATTAAACTTCAGTGGCTTCACATGCGCTTGCACACACACACACACACACACACACACACACACACTTATGGTCTCAGAAACTCTGTATAGTGTCACTATGAATTAGAACAAACTTCATGGCAGTGAATTTGGTCTGGGGTTTGGACTATACCCCACATGGCCTTTCCTACTCTTTCCTGATTTAGTTAAAGACTTAACAGTTCTTTGAGCTAAGAAGCAAGGACTGAGAGGCTGTCCAAACTTGAACTGAACAGACTGTGGAGTAAGGACTCCTAATCTATGTGAGACTATGGAAGGAAGGAGGAAAAAACAAGTTACAGTGTCCAATTTATAAATGAGAGTATCCACCATGTTGTTAGTTTCATGGCTGACCCTCGAGGCATTTCTAAAGGAGAATATTTTCCAGGGGGGTTTGAGCACTTCACTGTTATTAGAAGAAGTCTATAGCTTTAAAGACATTCGTTTGGAGGCTTAAAATACATTTTATTTTAGAAAGAGTTTCATTGTCTTAAAAGCAATATTTTTCAAAATGTGGTCCCTAGACTGACAAGTGGGGAACATGTGAAAAATGCAAATGATCAGACCTCAGTCCATTAGCCATACCTACTGAGTTAGACATTGTATTTTCACAAAACTTCTACGTGATTCTTTTGTGTCCTAATGTTGAAAAATACCACCTCAGACCTATGCCTATCTCTCAGAGATATTCCTAGGTTGTTTAAATGATTTCATATGAGAGAGTTCGAAGGGTTCATGGAAAAATCCTGTCCTCTTTCAGCTCCATTTTACCACAGACTTTCTGAAGGCCCCTCTTGTATATGATGCAGTTCCATAAAGATGGTTTAAAATTAGGACACAAGAAGGCTCCTTATGCTAATCTTATTTTTTTAAGTGTGCAAAGCAGTGGTTTTTAATGGAGAGAGGAAAAATAAAAACATTAATTACTGTCCTATAGAAACAGCTGTCTGATGCCCAGGGAG
>NW_022111370.1:431408-446678 GCF_000313985.2 Echinops telfairi | reverse complement strand
GGGATTCCTAAGTTGACAGTGGGGTAGAAAGCCTTATCTTTCTCCCACAGATGGTCTGGTGGCTTCAAACTGCTGACCTTGCAGTTGTCAGGCCAATGCCTAACTCACTATCCCACGAGGACTTCTCAAACTCAACTCAAAACGCACTGCCCTCTGGTCCACTCTGACTCATAATGTCCCTCCTAGAGGACAGAGTAGAAAGCCTCATCTTTACCCCCATGAAAGCCTGACTGCACATTAACCTCCTCACCACGAAGTGGTGTTGTGCTTAGATACCACATTCTGGACAGATATATAAAAAGCCACATAACTAATCTGGAGTGCCCAAGCACAGTAGGTCAAAGAAGCCACATGGACTTCCTTGTTTGAGACTGTAAAAATCAGCTGCTGGTTTTCGGTTTTTTTTTTCCATTCAGATGGCTGGATCTGAGATAGACTCCTTGCTCCTCACCTCGCCAGAGTGAAAACTTTCTTTCTCTCCTCACCTTGGTGTCTTGAAGTTTATCCATTCAAGTTCACTGGCAGGAATTACCCTATTGTGTGTGGTAACACTCCCTGGCTTGTTTCAACTTTCAGTAGCTTACAGCAGCCCTTGATATTACGTGACTTGCATGAACAATGGTTATGGCCATCATGTGTCTTCTTCTTCCCCCGGATGTGTCTGTATCCATGATCAAGTTTAGAACTCACCCAACCTCATACGACTTCATTAATATAACCAAAGGACTATATATTCCCATATTTACAGGCACAATGGGTCAGGATAGCTGTCAGTTTGTCTTCCTGTGGTGGCCTGCATATTGCTGTGAGGCTGGAAGCTGTGTTGTTGGTGTTTCAAATATCATTAGGGTCACACAATGCGAAGAGGTTCCATTAGAGCTTCCAGACTAAGAACAGACTACAGAGAAGGAATAGATTGTCCATTTCAGAAGAATAAGTCACAGAAACCAGTGTGAAAAGCTGTGAAAGAGCAGCAAGTGCTGAAAACCTCCTGAATACTGGCAGGAGAGTATTCTCAGAACCAGCAGATGTGGCCTTCAAGTGGAAAGCACTCAAATAGAATTGAGGAAGGAATGGCTTCTCAAAGTGGGGTTGACCAGAGTGACATGGAATGATGGCAAAACCATCAGGTCCTTCATTTGTAGATGAGACCCTATTTAACATCAGAGGACACAGCTACAAAAATCTATTAACAGCTGGAATATGGAATGTATCTTAATATTAAAATCACTTTTAATATAACCTTTAATATAAAATAACTTTTTTTATTGAAATGACTACTGGCTCAATAGAACACTGAAAAGGAGTAAACAAAGAATTCACCCAAAATGCAATAGATTTTCAACAGGCAGACAGAATAGAAGAAAGGTAAGTTAAAACAATGATTGAATATCATTTTTCCTTGATCCCACTGGGAAATATAAAAAGTTGTTACCTAACACCTATAAAATTTTGGAAAATTGGTTGATACCATCAAGATTGATATGGATGCAAATTTTGACCCAGCAATTTTGTATCTACATATGTACACATATTCTCAAGCATGTGGTTTTTTAAAAAAAAATTTTATTGGGGGTTCGTACAATTCTTATCACAATCCATACATCCATCCATTGTGTCAAGCACATGTGTACATTCGCTGCCCTCATCATGCTCAAAACATTTGCCTTCTACTCTAGCCTCTAATATCAGCTGCCCATTTCCCCTTCTCTCTCCACTCCCCCCTCCATCATGGACCCTCCATAATTCACAAATCATTATTGATTTGTCATAAGTTACACTGTCCAATGTCTCCCCCTGCCCTCTTCTCTGCTGTCCATCCCCCAGGGAGGAGGCTATATGTAGATTCTTGTAATCAGTTCCCCCTTTCTACCCCACATTCCTTCTACCCTACAGGCATCACCCCTCTCACTACTGGTCCTGTGTTTTAAGTATATTCTTTATAGCATTGTTACACAAAATGAAAAATAAATAATCTAATATTGAAATGGTAGACTAATTTCAACAACCCAATCTATATGTATAAGTGGATACTATTTAGACACAAATGAAAATATGCTGAAATTGAGTGTCTTCTAAGTTAAATAAATATCAACAAAATGTATGTATATACTAAAGTCTGCATTTATTTTAAGTCAGTGTATGACTTAATGGAAATTATATCAGCATCATAAACGCTTCATATGATGCCTTCAGGAGGAAGCAATATCGCTTCTGTGGCAGTTTTGATGAAAATATATACTCACAATCTAATTGTAAGAATCATCACAAAAACTGAAGAGGCACTCTTCAATGTCAACTAGTATTCATTTAAAAAATCAAGGTCATGAAAGACAAGGAAATATTGAGGAACTGTCACAGAATATGAGAATAAAGAAACCAGAAAAGTAACAATGTGATCCTGGAATTATAACAAAAAGACAGTAAAAAGCAACAAATCAATTCTGATTCATAGCAACCCTATAGAGCATGGTAGAATTGCCCCTGTGAATTTCTAAGACTTTAATTCCTTTTTTTTAAACTCCTTCAGAGGGTAAAAAACCTTGTCTTTCTCTCCAGGAAGGAGAGAAATTTTGAACTGCTGACAAACAATAACCACTATGCCATTAGGACTCCAGAGAGACAATGGAGAGTGATTTAGTGAAATGTGAATGTTTTGTTGTTTGGTTACCATCACTATTGTGTACAGTTGAGATAACTGTACTATTGGTTTGCAACCTTTAGCAACACTAAATAGAAAGCACATTTGAAAACCTAAGTAAAAGACACATAAGGAATCTCTTTGCTGTTTTTGCAACTATTCCGTATATATAAAATTACTTTTGAAAAGACAAGGAAGTTATTGTATGTATTATTAATGTTTTTTTTATTTATGGGATATTTATGGCAATGCAATAAACTATTGGTAATGATGTCCTTTGAAGAGCAGACAGTGGACTTAGGGAATCTGTGACCAAATGCATATAGCTTTTTTCTTTGCATGCCTATCATTTATTTATTTATGTGCATATCCCCTTGACAATAGAATCTAATTAATCAAAGTACAAAAGCAATCATCAAGTCTGACAATGAAGAATGTTGAAAGTAGCATGGACCACCAGAAAAGCAAGCAAATCTGTCTTGGAAGAAATATAGCTCGAATGCTCCTTATAAGCAAGGATGCTGAGAGTTCTCGTGCACGTTGGACACATTATCTCGAGAGACCAGTCCCTGGAAAAACACATCGAGCTTGATAAAACAGAAGGGATATGTCTCTCGAGGAAGTGGAACAACACAATAGCTGCAGCAATGGCTGCAGCTTAACAGTTGTGAGGGTGGTACAGGACCAGGCAATGTTTCCGTCTTCTGCCCACAGAGTGGCTGTTCTTTGGAGCTGACTGTGTGGCATCTAAATACAGCAACAGCTTCTTAATTGTATTACCCTACTAAAAGTTGGCTTTGGTGATATTTTCTTTGGTCATTAGTGAATGTTTCAATGACTTCATTAAAAAGACATTTACATGTGTTTATGTGTGTCTAATCTGAAAAAAACTAAGAAATGATCTTGCTAAATAAAACTACCAAATTATGAAACTCTGGTTGTCTTTATAAGGTTGCTGTCATAATATTATTCTAAATAAAAACCAAAATCTATTCTCTAAAATCGGATGTCATTCCTATCAAAGCTGAAAGTACTTTGCAATTTTAAGTAACATTGGATCCCAGTGTTCTAAGATGTAGCTATGAAATCAATGTCAGCAAATCATGGGCACTCATAATCCATTGAGGACCCCATCCTTCATGTAGTGTTATATGGTCAACAGGAAACAAATAAAATGTCTGAGCACAGTTGGGGCAGGGGTGGGGGGTGGGGGGCGGGTGTCACTAAAGGCAAGCATTCATATTCATCCCATCATTCGGTGTTGGCTGAGAAAGGTTGGTCATGTCACTGAATCTTTGATCTTTTCTTTCTTTACTGTTCTTTAATGACCTTTTACTTTCTTCATTAATGCTCATCATGATATCCTCCCACCCTCCCACAGCTCATCAGTTCTTCTGTCACCAGTGCTCAATGAGTCAAGGCTGGTCTTGAGATGCTCTTGATATTAAGATGGGAGAGACTCAAAGCTGCATTTTGACTCTTGTGGACTTGTTTTAATTTTCTTCAACTATATCCTGAAGTTACATATGAGCAATTGATGGTCTGTTCCACAGCTGACCCCTAGTCTGGGTTGAGCTGCTGATACTGAGCTGCATGGCCTGTCTTCCCACAGATGGAGCCAATTTGATTTCTGTGTATGCCACCTGCAGACGCCCATGTGTATAGTCAGCCACCCTTTGTTTTTGTGATAAATGGTATTTGCTTTGAACAAGTCTTTGGTTTTGCAAAATTCTATCATTTGATTTCCAGCTTTATTTATATCATCACGTCTATATTTTCCAACTACTATTGCTTCCTATTTGTTTCCAACTTTTACATATCAATCACCAATAGCTTTCCAGGCACCTTTATTGCATGTTTGATCAATTTCTGACTGAAGTCATTGGTAAAATTCTTCAATTTCTTCATCACTAGATTTTGGAGTTGGTGCATAAAGTTGAATATTTTTTTGTATTGGCTTAATTAGCACTTCACTTTGTGATAGGCCAGGTTGACTAGAAAACAAATCCAGAAACACTCATATTTATATATATGAGAGCTTTGTAACAAAGAACAAATTATATATTGCGAAAACATCCCAGCCCAGTCCAGATCAAGTCCATAAGTCTAATATTAGCCCATATGTCCAATACTAGTCCATAAATTCCTCTTAAGACTCACACAACACAGGCAAAGATGCCAAATGCAGGAAGATCACAGGCTGGTGGTTGGAAAGGTTTGTGAATCCAATGCCGGAAGCATCTCAATGCTGGCGTGGGTCTCCACGTGACTCCTCCAGCTCTCTGAGTGTGGCTCCTCAACAAGAGGGTGAAGCAGAGAGAGTGTGTGGCCCACCTCCAGGGAGAAGGAGAAGAAGTTCCCAGAATCCTCATGAGAAGGCCACACCTACAAGCAGGAATCATTAGGCTGTGACCTGATTGACAGGCTAGACTCCAGCCCTACACTTATTTATCAAGTTAACATGAAATTATGTAACTGCCACATACTTCATGATGAATTCAGCGAGATCCTTTCTGAGGCACAATGCCATGCCATTCCTCTTGATTGTATTATACTTGGGATGATAAATTATCTGATTCAAAAAGGCTAATAACAGTCCATTTCAGCTCACTAACACCTAGGATATTGACCTTCTTGCAATCCATTCCATTTTTGACCAGTTCCAAATCGCTTAAAGTTATGTTTTACACATTCCAATCATTAGAAGATTTGTGCAGCTGTTTCTCTTTAACTGAGTCATGCTTTATCACCAAATGAAGATTCTGAAGACCCCACTCCCACAGGCTTTAACTGACTCATGTCACCCTAGTCAATTCCACCCCAAGAAGCCAGCTCCTCTTCAGTCACATTTCCAATGCACTTGGACCTGAGGGGCCCACCTGCCAGCAGGATCTGGGACAATGTTCTGCTTCCTTTGTTTAGGCTTCCGATTTTTGAAAATGCTTGGAAGCTCTGCGTAAAGTTTTCAATGGCTTCTTCCTCCAAAGTGAGGGGCTGAGAACTTCTTTGGTGTCTGTTCTTAGTCCGGAAGCTCCACTGAAGCTTGCTCACTTTGGGGGACCAAGCTGACATTTGAAATACCAGTGATGTAGCTTCCAGTATCACATCAACACACATGAGATCACAGTAGGACAAACTCACAGATGAGTATTTATACTCAATAAAATATTTAATGATGCAGGAAATATCAAGATAAGATGGAAAGAACACAGAGTCATTGCACTAAAAATAACTGGTCCACAGTCCACCATTTCAGGAGGTATCATAGGAGCAAGAAACAATGATGCTCCAGCACTGAATGCATTAGCAAAAAATGGGGCTCCAAGAATTGAAGGAATACCCACTGAAATATTTCAGAAAACTGAAGAAACACTGGATGAACTCATTCACCCATGTCAAGAAATTTGGAACAACAAATGCCAGGTAGGAAGAGATCCATGTGTGTGCTGCTCCAAATAAGGCAACCCAACAGAATCATTGATATCACTGCTATTACATAACATTAAAATTTTCCTTAAGATCATCATCTCTGACAGAGAACTGCCAGAAGTTCAGGACAGATTCAGAAGACCTGGAACAAGGGATATCATTGCTGGTGTCAGATGGATCTTGGCTCATTCAGAGAATATCAGAAAGATGTTTCCTTGTGTTTCATTGACTGTGGGTGGACCATAATAATCTGTGGATAACCTTAAGAAAAATGGGAATTCTAAAATGCTTTATTTGGGACTTATACAAAATTCAAGAGACAGCTGTATGAACTTCTGCATGGTTTAAAATCAGGAAAGGTGTGCATTAGGGTTGTGTCCTTTCACTATATTTGTTCAATCTATATGCTGAGCAAATCAGAAAAATAGATTTATATGAAGAAGAGTGTGACATCAGGATTGGAGGAAAGCTTATTAACAACCTTTGATAAGCAGGTGACAAAATCTTTCTTACTCAAAGTGAGGAGGAATTGAAGCACTTGCTGATGATGAACAAGGATTGTAGCCTTTCAATATGGATTACAAATCAATATAAGAAAGATGAAAATCCTCCAAACTGGACCAATAAGTAACATCATGATAAATGGAGAAAAGTTTATAGTTGTCAAGGATTTTGTCTTACTTGGATCCACAGACAATGCTCATGAAAGCAGCAGACAAGAGATCAAAAGATGTATTACATTAGGTAAATCTGCTGCACAAAGCTTCTCTAGAGTATTGAAGAGAAGGATGTTACCCTTAGGACTGAGGTGCATCTGATCCAAGCCATGGTATTCTCCATTGCCTCATATGCATGTGAAAGTTGGACATTGAATAAGGAAAACTGTTACAGAATCCATGTATTTGAATTGTGGTGCTGGAGAAGACTATTGAAAATACTATGGACTGTTAAAAGGACAAATGTCTATAAAAACTGGAAAAAGTAAGGCCAGAGTTCTCCTTCAAGGCAAGGATGGCAAGTCTTTGTCTTACATTCGTTGGACATATTGTCAGGAGAGACCAGTCCCTGGAGAAGGACATTATGTTTAGGAAAGTGGAGGGGTGGCATAAAAGAGGAGGCCCTCAAGGAGATTGATTGACACAGGGACTGATCTGTGGGGTCAAGTACAGAAACACTTATGAGCATTGTACAGACTGCAGTGTTCCAACCCATCAGAGGGTTGGAACTGACTCAACATCACCTACCCAAACAACTGCTTAAACTTAAAAGTAATTCTTACTGCAAGGGCCATTAAATTTTGTACTTCCAACAAACAATGTTTTAAATTGTTATATTTCTCATATTTTGAATAACAGCCGGCTAACTCTTTCACCCCCTCTTTCTTGTTGCCATTTATTATTTTACCATTTATGTTTCTTTAATGTCTCCAGACATTGAATTCTTTCCTCTGCTTTCTTTGATAACATAGTTCCAGAAACTGCTAACAATATCCATTTCACATTTGAATCATTTCTAACACCAAATTGTCAAGCAAATGATCAGGGCAAATATATACCCGCATAATTACAACACAAAGCCCAAAGTACTGAGGCCCATTAAAGTACAACAGCAACGTCCTGTGGAAGCTGTTGACTTTTTCTCTTTCTAAGCCTCTTCCGCAAAAAGGACCAATTACTACCCCAGACATAAATGCGTCAAAGACCAAACCAAAGGTTCTGCTAACATTCGAGTTTATTGAAGGAATGAAATAATCCGGGATCCAGCAGTACCTTGCAAAGATCCACCAATGCACTGTAGGGAAAGGAATTTTTCACAGAGCTTACATACATAGGATCCAGGAATTCATAAGCCATGCCTCTTAAAGGAGTATTATGAAATAATCCTTTAAGAGTCACAAGACAGTAGAAAGGCTCCTTAGATACTATTTTGCTGATGTCAAGTTTGGATCACTTAGCAGCTTACCCACTGCATATTACAAAGGCTAACCTGAATGTGTACTCATTCTGCAATTATGCTGAGCGTGCTACCAGGACAAGGAATGGAGGGTACCTGCAGGCATCCTGATGCCTGCAGGGTACCTACGCTGACTAACTGATATTTGAAAGTCAGCTCAGAATAAGCGATGTATTAGACCTTAAATTTCTGAGCACCAAGTTTGCAAAGTGCTAAGGTTTACAGTGAAAGCCCTAAGTCAATTTATGAGTCTCCACACTAGTTCAGCCTCCATGGAATTCCTTCTGATCATTAACCAGCAACTTGAATAGCTTTGCCCTCCGGCAGAGTGCATTAGAGGTTGGTTTTCTGTCACTCCCTTGACTTTTTGGGGAGAGACACAGCATGGCCTTTGGGGATGTGCCTGCCTGTGCCTTTAATGGAAATAGGGGCTGCTGGGATCTTGAGGTCATGAGTGGCACCCTCACTGCCTTTGTCAGTGTCCTGGTCAAGCTCTTCTGACAAACATAATATACTTGTCCCACTCATGGTACTGAAAGGTAGCTAGATGAGGGAGAAGGGGAGCTGTCTTCTCCAATGCCTGTGCTAGCAGAAATCAGCTAGCAGGGCCACAATAAAGGGTTGCAAAGAAATCAGGCACCCATAAGGCACCTATAGGAAAATACCTAGTCACCAGCGTTGTGACATCACAGATACACCTGAATTCAGCCAATCAAGTCGGCGAGTACCCTCAACCACGCCCGCCCCCAAGCCAGTGGGGATAGGAGGGGATTAACAGCACCAGCTAAAGGCAGGGCCTGACTCTCAGGCGCTCTGCTAGCAGAGGGTGGGATCCCACTCTTGGTATTTCCTGTTCTTGGTTTCCAAGCTTGCTTCCTCACTCCTGTTCTGGGGTTCTTTTTACGTGGTTTTTCAGTGTTCCCCTGAAGCGGCAGAAATGGCCATCTTCAGTCGAAAACTCTTGCGTGGTCCCCGCGCAGCCTTGCATGCTTTCCAGTGATAGTGTGCACTTTCTGAGACTGGAATACCTGACATGTCCCTTTTGCTCCTAAAAAGTCACTTGGATTTACAAAAGTGCTTCTGCTGTGTGAATTCTTTCAGCGTTGAGATGCAAGAACGGAGGTAAACCACCCAGAAACCTAACAGTACAGTACCCACCTGCAACTGTGAACTATTGACCTGCTGCCAAACACGCTTTTGTGATGGTTTCCTCTGCCCACGGACATCCTTTGAAAGTTTCTGAATCCCTGCAGTTCTTTGGATGCCATTACAGCGCCTGCTACTGGTCTCCTCCCTCTGGATGTTGAGTCTTTGCTTTGTCTTGTCTTTCCCTGGTAGAGACACTGATGAATGTTCTCTTTCAATTGGATATGAGATTGGGGAGTCTCTTTTGTAACATAAAATGGCAGTAGAGAGAAACATAGGCAGGCTTTCATCTTCGGCAGAAGCCCCGCCTTATGCCAAGCACCTATTTCTTTTGAGCACCTTCACCAGTGTCTGTTGGCTGGATTAATTAATGCAATAATTGTCTGTGGACTTAAAATAGGATTCTGCGTTTAATGTACTTGTAGATGTACTTGCACTGCAGCAAATCTGTGAGGTGAGGTGTGTAAGCTCACACAGCACAGGAAAAAAAAAACACACAACCCTACTGAGACAGGTTCTGTAATTGGAAAGTTTAGTAGGCAGGTATAAAGCAAAGCAGAAATCTTCATTGCCTTGCCAACTCATCTTGTACTCATTAAGATGTTTAGGGCTCACTGCAAACAGGGAACACAATGGGATGTGCTAAGTGGTTTTGTCTTTATTAGCATAGGAATGCTTCAGCTCACTGAAAAGACGAAGCCTGTCCACAGGCGCCTTTGCAAAAACATGTTATTATGACGTTTTCCTGTGCAAGGAAGACACTGAAATCTGGAAGGAATCGGATGTGGAGTCCAAAGTTGTTATTCTCTGGCGACTGATCCTCTAAAAGTAACCAACAAGTCAAGATGTGTCTTTGTTTTGTGTGGAAGACAAAGTCTGATGAAAGTGCCTGCAAATTCCAGGTCACTTGTTGAAGGAGAGTGAAGCAACAGATGAAGTAAAAAAGGAACAGTGGTTGACACGGAGGAAATGGCCATGTTCTTTCAGTTGATTTTGTCTGGCGGCTGGCAAACTCTTGAGATGGAAGACTTAAACCTGCCCCATACAAAATTTAGAAATCAATCGAGTCTAGAATACATTTTTACAAACAAGTGAAACGGCTATTATATAACAGATAATTATATAATCTGAAAAATTTAGTTTTCATTTTCAATTTTACTTCAGAGCCACATGAACATGCTGAAATTACTGCTTCCGGCTCCAGAGCCAGAGTTTTACAGACCCTTTAATTCTAGTCCATCACCCTGGGGACTCTGTTGGTACAGTAGTTAGGCACTCCATAACTTAAACTAAAGTGCACTGGTTCTACCACAACCAGATACTCCGCCAAAGAAAATATGGCAATCTGCTCCCATAAATATTTAGGAATCAACCTGGGAAAGCACAGTTGTCCTGGGTCCTATAAACGCACTATGGGACTCTAAGTGGAAATCCACTCAATGACAATGGGTTTGATTTTGGTTTGGTTTGTTTAATCCATTATCATGTTTTCACCCCCAGCAACCACCTAGAGAACATGCTTTGATCTCCTTGAGAAATTAAATTCAGCTGACCCTCTCTAAAGTCTAAGAATCTCTAAGAGCCTCTCACAAGCTTTTAGAACACGGCTGCTAGGAGACTGCAGATAGAACAACATGGGTTCAATTAAATTTGCCCAGTGATGAAGTTATCTGCAAAAAATCAATTTCCTTGAAAATCCGTCCATAACTCTCTATCTCTAGGCTTGCTTTAAAGTGCATTATGTTTGAATATTAAAAATATATAGTAATTTATTTTATTTTCATGCCTGATTCTGATTTTTATAGAAGTAATCAGAAATAGATGGTGAAGTTCTTTCTGGGCAGGAAAGCTCATTCAAAATCTCCAAAATGAAATTGTTCTTATTTAAATACCCAGTTCAAATATTAAAAGTGACTTTGATTCACATCACAAAATCATTGAGTCTAAAGATGTAATTACAATATGAACCATGTTATCATCTAGTAGTGTGTTTCCTATCAGAGTGATATGATTAAATTCCCAGTTAACCCTATATGAAGATTTCTCTTACTAGGCAAGGAGTCACTAAAATGTTGTGATAAAAATTCCATTATAATTTAATGCCATTTTTCCCAAGGACATTTTGATGCGCACTCGTGTTTTTACTTCTCTGATATATACTTTTTTCAAAGTAGTTCCATATTTGGATTTCTTATACTTGGCCATTGAGGAATATGTTGTTACCTTGATGATTTCAGATCCTACATTTCAACTGTGCATCTCTAATCATAGGTGAGAAGGAGGTGTACAACAATCTACCTATTCCATGAAGGATCAATATTGATCTTTTTTTGATGGATGAGACCTTAAACACTTTCTGTATGAATGCTTCTATATTCACAAACTCAAGTTCCTTCTATAGGACTTGGAAAGAGGGGTGTCATTGCTGACATCACAGAGATCTTAGCTAAAAGCAGAAAATACTATGCGTTTATTGACAGTGGAGAGATCTTGAACTTTGTAGGTCATAATAAGCCATAGGTGATCTTGCAGATGAGAATAGCAGAATATTTCATTGTGTTTATTCCAATCCTGTACACAGATCAAGATGCAGTCATTTAAATAGAAAAAAAAGGGAATATTAAGTGTTTAAAATCAGGAACGGTATGTGTCAGGGTTGTATCCTTTCCCCATATTTATTCTATCTGTATGCTGAGAAGCTGGACTATATGAAGAATAATGAGGTATAAGGATTGTAGAAAGGCTTATTAACAACCTGTAAGATACAGATGAGACCACCTTGCTTCCTGGAAGTTATGAAGACTTGACTCCTTTGTGGATGAAGATTAAGGACTAAAGCCTTCAACATGAATCTCAACTTATTGTAAAGAAAACCAGGATCCTCACAACTGGACCATTTGTCAACATCATGGTGAAAGGGTGTAGTTGTTAGAATTTCACTTTGCTTGGGAGGGTAGAGGGAGAGTGGGTTGGAAAGAGGGAACCGATTACAAGGAACTATATGTGACCTCCTCCCTGGGGGACGGACAACCGAAAAGTGGGTGAAGGGAGACGTCGGACAGGGCAAGATATGACAAAATAATAATTTATAAATTATCAAGGGCTCTTGAGGGAGGGGGGAGCGGGGAGGGAGGGGAAAAATGAGGACCTAATGCCGGGGGCTTAAGTGGAGAGGAAATGTTTTGAGAATGATGAGGGCAATGAATGTACAAATGTGCTTTACACAATTGATGTATGTATGGATTGTGATGAGTTGTATGAGCCCCTAATAAAATGATTTAAAAAAAAAAAGAAATCAGCCGTCAAGAAATGAAGTGATGTTTTGCAGTGGAGAAATACACAAGGACACTTAACAGTGTGAAAGGCAGTGGTCTGATCATCAGTATGGATGAAGCTGAGCCTGACCCAGCTACGGTCGATTTTGTGGCCTTGTGTGAATGTGAACGCTGGGCAGTGAAGACGGGAGAATGAAGAACAACTGAGGCATTTGAGCGATGAGGTTATCTAAGAAGAGTGAAAGGAGCAGGGACTGCCAGAAAAGCCAACACATCGGCTTGGAGGAAGTCCTCTCACAATCCTCCTTAGAAGTGAGGGTGACAAGGATGAGTTTCATGCACATTGGGCTTGTTATCAAGAGAAAGCAGTCCTTGGAGAAGTTATCATGCTTATTAAAGGAGAGGTCAAGAAGGAGACCACAGATAACGTGGATTGACACAAGGACTGCAATTGTGGGTGCAAACATGACAAGTGTGATGAAAGTGAAGGACCTTCCGTGTTTTGCTCCGTTGTGCACAGGATCAGCATGAGCTGGAATCAATGCCAGGACATGTCATGACAACACCACACTGTGGAATGAAAGATCTGGAGAGCTACTGCTCTTAAGATTACAGCCAAGAAACCCCTCTGAAGGAGCTCTGCTGGGACAAAATTGATTGGATGGCAACTAGCAATAGAAATGCCTCCACTGTGTTTGTAGAAGACAAATTCCTACCCCTAAAATCTGCGATTGCATGAATTATGTCTATTAAATAAAGGTAGTATGCGGAATAGTTGGGAGACCTAAGGTTGCCATGCAAGATTGTTTGGTTCCCAAATTCGTTTTCTTTGTAATACACCCCCCATCTATTGCTGAGTAGTAACCCTTACTCTGTTTGTTTGTTTGCTTTTTAATCAAGAGATTTTTTTTCCAAAATAAAGAGAGCTTGAGTCAGGAAGAGTACTCAAAATGGTGAAGGTGTGGAAACATTCTTACAGGGGGAGAATGGGGAGCCGGAGGCACACTACTTTCTTAGTACATATACACTAAATCCCTGCAAGGCAGAACTTCTTGAAATGGGGACTCATAAGATGGGATGTCTTGAAAAGAGGGGTCTGATCCCATTACTGGTTACAGTACATATGAGGGACTTCAAAAGTTTCCACAATATTTTCATTCCATTTTTTCCTGGGAATGTTCTCAAGCCTCTAATACAGGTGTCTCTTTGATTGCTTACAGCGTGGTTATTATAGATTTCTGTGACCAAAAAGGGGTGTACTCAAGTAATTACAACATACCTATAGCACATATGTGGGATAAGAGGATTGGACACATTACATAATTACAAGGGTATGGGCCAACAGGGAAGGGGAATTAATGATTGAGTATAGACCAGATCAGCTTCAGTTTGAATTCCTCTGAAATGTAAAGGTTGACCATTTGGTTAACGGAAAGTGAATTCGAGCTTAGGTGACTATGGAGTAGATTTCCTGAGGTCAGATTGTTAAAATAGCAGGCTTAAAACAAGACTATTCCCTGAAAACCCCTGACACAATGGGTGTGATAACCATTTCAGCAAGGACCCAGGGGCCTTGTGCTGACATTCCTTTCAACACATTGACAGGAAAACATGGTCATAGCTGCATGATTCAGTTTATATCAAGTTTAACTCACAAGGGGGCAGAGAGGAGGGGGAGGGAAGTGGAACATAAATGGAGTCTTAAAAATGAAAGGTGGAGTTAGGCCAAATTCTGAGCCAGCCTCCTTCAGAACAACCAGGCACCAGGATTTTAAAATGCCTTATGCACATCTTAATTGGATATATCTTCTATCTCTTTAATCTACTCCACCTAACACATTTTAATCTGGGTAGTAGCACCTTCATTTTCTTATTTTCCCAATGTGTTCATGTTTGTGTTACCCTTTACACCTACTTCTATCTGACCTCCTCGACCCACTAACAACCAAATGTAATCCATCCTATTTACTTCAGCACTGCCTTTCAAATCCATCTCTTTTCCCTTCAGTAGTAACAATGTTAGCTCCAGTTTTCATTATCTGCCTTATTCTACTGCCATGTTACAAGAGCTAGTCTTCTAGGTATTTTCTCACACCCACTAATTTTCATCCCTGATTAACAAATTATATTTTCCAAAGACTGCCTTTATCGACTTTACCTGTCACAATCCATGCCATTAAGATCTAAAACAAATAATAATAATAAAAGATCTAGAAGAAATACCACCTCATTAGTGAAGCCTTCCTTCACTTGTCCAGGCAGAGTTGTTTGTACTCTGTTCACAGTTGTCAACATTGGTTTTACCTGCTTCTGCTGGTGTCTAGCCTCTTGTCCTTCAAATTTCTAATTGCACATCTCTTCAACTACACAATACATATTTCATGGTGACAGACTGTTTCTGGTAAGTGATGCATATAATTGACAGTTCATAGGTGATTGTATGCAACTGTACCAATAAACAATATCACAAAATACGGAGAAAAGATGGAAGTTATCAAATATTTCATTTTACTTGGATCCACAAACAACACTCTTGGAAGCAGCAGGAAGGAAATCAAATGATGTATTGCATGGGGCAAATCTGCTACAAAAGATCTCTTTAAAACGTTAAAGAAAAACAGAGATGTCACTTTGAAGACTAAAGTGCACCTATCCCAATCCATGGTCATTTCATTAGCTTCATTGGCATGCAAAAAATGGACAATGAAAAAGAAGAATAGGAAATTGATAGCTTTTAGCAGAGGACATTGGGCCTCCACTCAAGTACTCCCTCAATGCAAGAATACTTTCTTCTTTAAATTGGCATTCTATGATGCTCACCTTCCC
>NW_022111370.1:429514-430373 GCF_000313985.2 Echinops telfairi | reverse complement strand
GGTATTCACGAAGAACATTAAATATACCATGGACTACCAGAACACCAAACAAATCTTTCTTGAAGAAGTATAGCTGGAAAGGTCCTTAGAAGGGATAATGGGGAGACTTCTCTCACATGTTTTTAACACATGATCAAGACAGATTGGTCCCTTAAGTGAGATAGCTTGACAGAGTGGCTGGTTGTTTTAGGTGTAGGCAAGTCATTTCTGACTGATAGTGACCCTCTGTACAAGAACAAAGCACAACCTGGCCCTATAACTCTTTCTCAACTGTTATCTTTGAGCCCATTGTTGCAACTACTGTGTTAATTCATCTCCTTGGAGGATTGTTATCTTATCATTGACTTTCCATTCTGACTGGTCTCTCCTGATAACATTTCAATAGTACCCTATATGACAGCCTTGCTTCTAAGGAGCATTATGACTGCTTTTCTGATGTAATGACTTGTTTGTTCTTCTGGCAGTCCGTGGTAATTTTTTAAGTTAATTTATAAATTTTTCATTTTTTTAAATAAATAATTTTATTGGGGGCTTTACAGCTCTTATCACAATCCATGCATCCAGTATATAGGTTGCCATCATCCTTTTCAAAACATTTTCTTTCTACTTGAGGCCTTGGCATCAGCTCCTCATTTTTTCCCTTCCTCCCCACCCTCCCACCCTCATGAAGCCTTGATAAATTATACGATAAAGACCCCAGACACTATATATTTTAATAGCTGGGCATCCTCAGCTTTCTTTACCACATTTGTTTATGCACCTATTTTGACTTCAGCAACCATTTGGGGAAGGTGAGCATCACATAATGCCAGGTTGTTAGAACAAAATGTTCTTGCACTGAGGGGATACTTGAGCAGAG
>NW_022111370.1:419072-426426 GCF_000313985.2 Echinops telfairi | reverse complement strand
TTGATGTCCTATTTCTTGTGTCTATAATGACCATTGGGTGTCATTGTGTATGTTGGTCTTGATGTCATCCCATAGTTCTTAGTTTCTTCTTGTCAGCTCCTTTCTCTTTATGAGGTGTTCTCTAGCTTCAGGCGGGATGTGCTCAAGGATGTATTTTGTTTCTTGTGGCGATGTTTTAACTTTTTTCAGCTTCAACGGGACCTTACATATGAGTAACTAATATTCTGCAGACAGACACTAGCCTCCTTTTGTCTTCTGGAGTGTCACCATCCAATCGGACTGCATATGTAATCACCATGATTTCTTTGTAGTCTGTCTGGGGAGTTCCACGTGAAGTGCCTCTGTGTATGTTGTTGAGAACAAAAGTATATCCACCGAGGAAGTCATTAGTCTTGCAAAATTCTATCACGTGAGTTCCAGCTTCATTTCTATCGCCAAGGACATATTTTCCAATTACTGTCCCTTACTCTTTGTTTCTAATATTTGCATTCCAATTTTCAATAATTATCAATGCAACTTAATTGCATGTTAAATTTGAGACTGAAGAAGCTGATAGAATGCTTCAATGACATCTTTATAGCCTCTAGTTGTTTGTGTATAAAAAACTTTGAATAATATTAGTATTAATTGAGGAAAGTGACTATCTTAAAGTAAAACAAAAGCAGGTTTTTAAAATTAATTTGATTATATGGACATAATTTCATAAACTTTTCTAGATTTATATTTAACTTATGTCAATGTAATAAATGTTTATTTGGGGTATCCAATATCTGTTAAGCACTAAATACTTTTCAAAGATATATGAGAGGTACTCCAGTAAAAACTGGGATTTTCTATTCAAGTCTTTATATTTATTTATTTTTACAAAACAACATAGCACATTCAAAGTACTCTCCATTACACTGAATACATTTGTCAAATCTTCAATTCCATTCTTGGAAACATTTTTTAAACTCATCTGTTTGGATGGCTGAAAGCACCTACCTTGTTGTTTTCATCACCTCTTCTATATCATCAAATCACTGTCCTTTCATGTCCTACTTCCTTCACGGAAACAAAAAGAAGTCTCAGAGAGTGAGGTCAGGTGAGTAGGGTGTGTGGAGCAAAAGTGGCATATTAGTTTTGGGCCCAAAATGATGCACTGAGAGATGGCTTCCTGAGCAGGTGCATTGTCGTGGTGGCACAACCAGTCCTGTCTGCCACAAATCAGGCCTTTTTGTTGCACACTGTTACACAATCTTTTCAGAACCCCAAAATAGAAAGCTTGATTAGCAATCTGACCTGGTGGAATTAACTCCAAATGCACTAGGAGTTGACATTTTCATCCATTCAGGTAGTTGACAGACGACCAGAATAAGGTTTGTCATCAATCAACATTTCAAAATTTTTGAAATGAGAAAACTACATGAATTTTTCCCATAGCACTGTCCTTGTAAGCTGTGTTCAACATCACAACAATTTCTGCGGGATTTTTCCCAAGCAAAAAACAAAATTTCACAGCTACACACTGTTCTCTTAAATCTGCCGTCACAAAAAGTGAAGTTCAAGTGAAAGTACTTTCATGAAAAAAATTCACTATGGCCAGAGAGAACCTTCCTAGGTGATGCCACTAGGTGCCCTAAATAAGAGCTTGTTGCTTGATGCTCCCCTAGTGGGAAAAATGTGTACAGTGAACCCTCGCCACTTCGCGCTTCGACTTCCGCGGCTTCACTCTATCACGGTTTTTGCGTAACAACGCATGCTCTGTCATTACTGCCACTGATTGGCTCATACTGTACACGCTTGATGCCATAAATAATGTAATAAATAATAAATGATAATTGTAACGTCCAAAATGTTTTACTGTATTTTCCCTTTTTCGTTTAATAAATTGGGTAATACGAGTGTCATGGTGACTAAAGGGTGGTTTTTCATGTCCTCTATGCTCTAACTACGAAAATATTTGATTTACAAATAAGGAATCCTACTTCGCGGAATTTCATTTATCACGGTAGGGTCTAGAACCGATTAACCGCGATAAACGAGGGTTCACTGTACTACAAAAGCTCCACCCAGTGTAGCTTTTTCCCATTTTTTTGGAGTGGGGGAGTGGTTGGGGGGCTTTCCCCCTTTGGAGATTTCACAATACAATAAGAGAGCACAAGAAGAGATCTCAATACAATATGAAATGGTACCATAAAACGTGTAGACTTGTGTTGGGACTTAGCATAGAAGTATTAGCATAGAGGTGAACAAATCCAATTGACGGTCAAGAAAGGCATCATGTCTTGGGAGATGAAGACAAATGAGAAATATAGTTGAGGAAATGGACCCTTTTAAAAGGTGATTTTACCACATGTAGGGGCAGGTAGTGTAAGAAAACAAGTAGCCAGTTTTATGGTTATTTAGGATTATGCATATACAAGCAATGTAAGATTTCTGGGCATCCTTGATATTCTCTTTCAAAGGATCTATGAGGCAAAAACTATTTTCACAGGGATATTAAGATTTCATTATTTTTTAACTGTATTAGCATTCTTACTGATGGTACAAAAGCAACAGTGACTAAAACTGCTGCTTCCTCAGCATAAATAAAGGCAGTACCATCAAATTGTACTAGCTAGTATTCTTTACTGGCATACAAATACACACACAGTGTCTGCTCAGAATGTTTAAGAAGCCTGGAGTACCCGTTGATAGTGATGGAAAACGTGGCGACAGATATTACTGATGTTTGCATAACATGACTAAATGAATGTCCCCGAATTGCACATTTAATGTAAACTATTAGGTTTCATATATTTTACAATAACACAATTAAATTTCAAAAGAGGAAATAAAGATGTTGATAGCACAAAGTGAATGTCTTTGAAGAAGCAGTCACATTTTTAAAAATGTACTAAATTCTGATCCTTGAATGCACATCTTATCAATATCTGTGACAGAATGAAAAAGTACATACACGAATGAAAAAGTACTTTTTATGTCTACAGAGGTAAAACAAGTCTCTGCTGGAGGAAAAACACATGCGGTTGTTTGAGTTGCACACTGAAGAATTTGCCCCCTCTTTTTTCCTTAAAGAGCTCCTTCAACTTAAAAAAATGACTGACAGACAAACTATTATTACTCAGACTTTAGCATCTGGCAGACGTTGTCTCAAAGTGAAGGAAGTGAGTCTTGCCACCTCAAAATAAACAAATGACAGTGTTTGTTCCTGTGATACAGTTCAAGTTTTCAAATGGAAACTCCAATTTTGGAAACTTGCAATTATGCCCATTAGCTTGACCGACCAGATTCCCAATATTTTCTGATCCGATGTGGGTTGTTTATGAACAAATGTCATTTTTATTGTGTACAACAATATTTACCAACATTAGGATGTCAACATTTGGTCTAATTCGGTGAACTCTTGTTTTCCAACTGACCAATGCATGACATCAGAAAATGTTGCACGGGTTAGTATCCATGAAACATGTGAAATCAGTGAACGGATTCTAGTGCAACAAAAAATGCAGGGGCCATTGATATGTTTGCAAACCTCCTATTGCAACTAAACTTCATGAAAAAATACAGATCCTTCAAGTTTTAGTGTGGTCATTATTAAGTACCATAGGGTAGGTTTTGTATCATAGTGACCCTGTGTGACAAAAATAAAACCCTACCCAGTCCTGACCATCCTCACAATTGTCGTGTTTGAGCTCATTATTGCAGCCACTGTGCAAACTCACTTTGCTGAGGGTCTTCCTCTTTTTCACTGAGCCTGTGCATTACCAAATGTGCTGTCCTTCAAGAATGTGTCTCCTGAGAACATGCCCGAGTCTCATTCACTGTCCGTGCTTTTAGGGAGCAATCTGCTTATGCTACCTACCTTCCAGACAGATCTGCTTATTCTTCTGACAGTCCATGGTACTTAAATCTTCTTCATTGTGAACACTATCAAAGGAATCAATTCTTTTTGGGCTTCCTTATCATGTGTCTGGCTTTCACATGAAATTCAGGCAACTGAAAATATGACTTGGTTCAGGTGTCCCTTAGTCCTCAAAGTGACACCTTTTCTCTTTAATACTTTGTGATAGGCCTATCGACATTGTTCTATCAATCACAGATAGATCATGGTAGAGCTGGAAGTGCTCTTATAGATGACTAACTCAGATTTTTGGCACAATCACATCATTAAGGTCGCTCTGCTTTTCGGAGGCAGCTCTTTCTGAGTCCTATTTGAGTGAGTCCCTTCCCGTCTGAGGAGCACATCTCCTGACATTATCTGAACGTTTTGAGACGACTCATAAGGTTTCCGGTGGTCAATACCTCCCAAGGGGAAAGCTTATTCATTGTCTAGAAGCTCGTATACAATGTATCTGCTCTGAATGACCTTGCTGGTATCTAAAATAACAATGACATAGTTTCTAGCATCACAGCACCACACAAGCTGCCGTAGTACAACAAAATGACAGACAAGTGAGAAAAGTACCACTAGATCTATTTATATTCCCAAAGTCTTATGTAGACATTTAATTATCTACTCCCCAAATGGCTGTGTACTTTGCCTGGGTTTCAGACACTCTATAAATTTGATCTTTCATATTTTTTATATTTGTGTTAGATTCATTGCTTGTTCATTTGTGAATGCCTTAAATATGTGTTTAGCTACAGTTGCTATTCCAAACCTGTCCTAGCTAGGCGACCATTTTGTCTTTGTTTTTGTTTGATTATTGTTTTTTAACCCTTTGCAACTTATATTTGGCCTGATTCCAAATTGTCGTTGTCAGGTGCTGTCAAGCAGGTTCCAACTCATAATCACGCTGTGCGCAGCAGAGCAGACGCTCCTTGTTCCTGCGCTGCCCTTAGATTAGTTCCTGTGCTTGAGCCCATTTCTGAAGCCACTGTCAATCCATTGTGGAGGATTGTCCTCTACCAACTGACCCACTACTTTACCCGCCATGAAGTTCTTCTTCAGGACTCATTCTTCTTGATAACATGTAATGTATCATGCATGTGACCTATCATGCAAAATCCAGAAATTGAAACCTGTTTATATTGGTCAAGATAAAACCACTGGGTATGTAATTAGATATTGTATAAGCATGTAATTGCCGTAAAAGCTTGTAAATCTTTACACTCTATACTTTTTATGGTTGCATACCTGTAAGTCTAGGGACAAATGCACATGGCACTGCTAGAGACCATATTTAGGGGTACACAGTTCCAAAAGATGCAGTTGTTAGGCGCCAACAAGTAGTCAGTCTATGACCCAGAGCAACCCGATGGACAATAGCACCAAACCTTGTCTGGTCTTTGCTGTCCTCACAGAATTTCGTATGTTTGAGCCCATTGCTGTAGTGGTGGACTCAATCTACCTCATCCTGGGCCTTCTCCTCTGCTGCCCCTGTACTGTACCAAGCAACACATCCTTCTCCGGGGACTGATCTTTCCTGACAGTATGTTCAAAGTAGGTCACATGAAGTCTTGCCATCCTTGCCTCCAAGGAGCACTCTGACCATATTTCTTCCAAGACTGACACTTGGTTTCAAGAGAGAATTAAAAAAAAAAATTCTTGTAGTAGAAGAAACAGACCTAAATATAAACAAGGCCTATTTTTATTTGCATAAATAAGTCTATTTTTTATAATTAAAGTAACACAGTTTAAGTAAATAAATGAACTAATTTTTAAAAAAAGATGTGTGCTCTAAGACTATTCAACAAACATTTGCACAACTACAGGCATTTTATTGGAAACACCGTGCCTGGAGGATTATGCAAAGCCAAGTAAACACTCATTTGCATATGCAGCAGAATCTCATTAATTCAATATCCTTGACAATTTTCCCAAGTATATTAATATTGTTAAAAAAGAATACCAGAAAATATTTAAAGCCACTTAAATAACTATACTTTCAATCATCTTGAATATTTTAAAAGTGTTCTTTCTTTCATAGAAAGAAAGCATATGTCCATTATAAGTCCTGTATACTTTTAAGGAAATTAGCTCCAAGGAAATAGAAGCAGTGTTTCCTTATAGAATTCGTTCTATTACATGCCCATATTTTTTAAGAAGATATAAACACAACTCTATTTCAACATCTCTAGTCATTTAGCCAAAATGTCCGCCTCATGGTTAGTCCAAATTAAGAACCTTCATCTAGAAGGTTGCTAACTGGAAGTATAGTGCTTTTCAGAAGTATTTTTGCAGCATCTTCTGTATTTGAACAACATCCATTCCTTCCCTTGATAATGCAAATCAATTTTTCTTAGGTGGGATTCAAACTTCACAGGAAATGTGAGAGCCAGACCTGGCTAATCAGAGCTGCCCTCTTCTTGACTGCAGCAACTGACTCCAAATTAGTGAGACCGACCAATATTGGGCCATAGACGGATAGACCCAGCATTTTCACTGGAGCATTTAGGACAGAGAAGCTCTTTTTCTGCAGAAGTTTGCTAAGCTGGAGGTGGGACGCCTGAGGCTATGCCTGAGAAAATGCCAACCACCTATCAGCAAACAAGGGCCGAAAATTAAGGGAACATAGGGAGAAACCGTGCCAAGAGATATAAAGGCACCAATTTCTAGCATGATTTAGAGCATGGATTCAGACATAGTCTGAATGGAGTTTCTACTCACCTGTTTTATCTTTGAATTACTAAAACCCACATTGGTGTTTAAGCCAGTTTGGACAGTCACAAGCAAGTCCTAACTAATTTTAGTTGTTATTTTGTTATGCGTAGCAGGAACTGGAAATAGGTGTTCAGGAAATAAAGTTCACACCAAGGAAAGGATAATACTGTTGGAAGGAAAGAATAGCAGTTCTCAAATCCTTAAAATCAAGGCGTTGGTTTGTGGTTCACAAGGTCAACGGTTGAAACCATCAGCTGCTCCATAAGCACAAGACAAAGATGGGGCATATTGACCCCATAAAAAGTTACAGTCTCAGAATCTCGCAGGGGCAGTTCTACTCTGTCCTATAGGGCTACGAGGAGTTGGTATTGACTCAATGGCAGTGAGTTTGGTTTGGTTTTTTGGAAGTGTCTAAGAAAGTAGGCACTTAGTAAGCATTAGTTTATTTCACAGATTAATGAATGTGTATTTATTCATTCAGTAATATTTATTAAAATCCTAATGGGGCCGTTCTTCCCCACTATATAGGATCTCTTTGAGTCAGTCTACTTGATGACAGTGTTGTGTTTGGTTTGGTTTCAGTAGCTCAGCAAAATGAAACTCTTTGTCATCTAGCTGGTTCTAACTCTTAGCGACCCTATAGGATAGGGTACAACTGCCCCTGTGGGTTTTTGAGACCGTAACTCTTTTTTTTTTTTTTTAAACAATTTATTAGGGGCTCATACAACTGTTATCCCAATCCATACACACATCAATTGTGTAAAG
>NW_022111370.1:398616-417352 GCF_000313985.2 Echinops telfairi | reverse complement strand
TGCCTCGGCATGGCGGAGTCAGATCAGGCGCAATTCCCACACTGTGTTCCTGGTGTTGTCCCCCGCAGGGCCATGGGCCAGTGAGGAGCATCTCGTCTCATAGTGGGGTTGGCCATGTGGTCCTCTCTGTGGACTGGCTGCTCTGTTTGGCCTAGTGGAGACCGTAACTCTTTATAGGACTCGACAGCCTAATCTTTCTCCTTCGGAGTCGCTGGTGTTTAACTATCTTGGGGTCAGTAGCCCAACTCATAACCACAACACCAACCACACATTTGAAGTATGGTACTGGCCAATATTAAAAGTTCCATAGACTGCTAAAGACATGTTGTTAGGGGATACCAGTCCTTGGAGAATGACACCCTACTTGGTAAAGATCAGGGGCAGCAAAAAAGAGAAAGACTTGACCAGACGAATGGACACAATGCCTGCATCGAGGAGCATAAGAACATTCAGGAGAATGGCACAGGAGCATGCTGTGCTTTGTTTTGTTGGGGATAGGGTAGCTGTAGGTCAGAACTAACTTGATGGTACCTAACAACATAACAACAGCAACACATATCATTCGATTGCCTGCCTGCTGCTTCCACGAGTATGGTTTAATCTATTTTCTTCAATTCATACATCCAATGCCAATATATGCACCAACATATCAGCCTATTTCCAGGAAAGGGCATGTTCAACCAGGCTTAGAATGAAAAACATCATTAAGGGGCTGTTGGCAGAAGCATGGGCAGTGTGAAGCATAAGGAAGCAGGGCTACTGCAATGGAGCAACATGACCACCCTCAAACCTAAACGCACACAACAAGGAAGGAGGAGCCAGTCCCAGAGTGAACAGTCGGTGTGTTTAAAGGTTCCTCCACAATAGATGTGTCCTTCAATAGAGGAAGCCATCCAACACAACAGCAATCCTGCAGGAAGACTATCAGAGCCAAAAGTATTCCTACCACATTCTCTTCCTTCCATCTCACTTAGAACCCATCCTCTCTGTCGTCCAAATCCAATTGGAAGCCAATGGCAAGTACATCGCTTGGTTTATCCCATAGAGGCTACAGGTTTTAGACATAATACAGGATGAAAACAGTGACCATTAGATCCAGAGGGTCAAACAAATATTTCTGAGAGTTAAGGCTTAAAAACATTTATCAAATGAAAGAATATATATATGAACATTTTAATCCATTTCATTAATACATATATGCATATACATATACATATATATGTTCATGAAATGGTAGAATTTCTCTGGCAAACTTTGAATCTGAGGCGGCCATTAGAATCACTTCAAAAACAGACCTTGGAGGAAGCAAAAATTCCAGATCCCAGACCTCAAGAGAAATTGCAGCTTCCCCTTTACTGCCTTGGGGCGACCTTTGCTCATTATTAGGAAGCTGAAAGGTAGACTATCAGGTGATTTTTTAAAAAAAACAGATCTAGAGTGAAATGGGATCAATACCTAGACAGTCAAATTTGGCCATTTTAGAACGTCCTTCTTAGAAGAAATTGAGCTACTGATTCACTGAGGGCCTTTGAGCTGATCTGCCCTGCAGCCGCCCTGTGGGACAGGGTAGAACCCTGAGGGTTTCTGAGATTGTAAGCCTTCACAGGAGCAGGAAGCCTCAGGCTTCTCCCAGGGAGCTGCTGGAAGATTTAACCATAAAGCTGGCTTTATGGTTAACAGCCGTACTTGTATCACTACACTTTAGATCGGCCATCATTCATGAATATGTCTATGGAAAACATATCGCAGGAACACCCATGCTTAAATTGCAGATTTGTGGGAAAATAAGTCATCGCTGTTTGAAGCCATGACGTTTTAGGCAGCAAATGCGGCAAAGGCTAACGGAACTAATACATCATGGAAATTAAACCATGGATTATTTAACATATAGAAGCTTCATCAAGTCTAAGTGTACTCCTTACCTAATCATTTTAGGGAATTTTGTCAAATCTCTAATAAAATCTATCAAGAGGGTGAAACGTATCTTTCAATAGTCATTGATATCTAAACTACAGGTGCACACACACACTCACACTCACACACAAAGGTCACACAGAAAAAAAGACAAAAAGCTTAAAGGCAACTTTATACTGCATTCTTCCCATTGATGCCAGGGGTTGCATGCTTTAAAGAAAACTTTGCAGCCAAATAAAAATTTAAAGCGCTGTACTGTAAGAGGTACAAACACAGTAGTAATGTATTCTCTTTCACTGGTCTTATCTGCTTCACGAGTCCCACTTCAATTGTGGTAAGTAATAAAACTTTAATTTTAATTCAATCAGGGTGTAATGGCATATTTCTGAAATCTCTTTAGGAAATTCAGTCTCTTTTAGATGACTCCTTTTTTTCTTTTGTTCTCCCTAAATTGGCTCCTCTTTCCTTTGCTTCTCTTGAAGGTGGCACTGCCATGCCTTGCATATAACTTAGGATGCTTGAAAAACTCCTCCAGGTTGGCAGAATGGGGGTCCCCTGGAGTCATGCCTGTCCTACTCCCCATGTCAGGTGTGGATGGTCTGATCTTTGAAGTAGGTGTGGTACTCACATCCCCTGCTGAAATCTACAATTGGTATAATTCCAGCTCAAACTGGCTCACTTTGGTGAGGTTCTGGTGGTTCCCTCTCTTAAGTCAGCCCCATTTTTATTCTTGCTGGCACTACAGAACCCCAACGACCGACGATGACAGCTGTTTTGTAGCAGAGGCTGGCGGCTCACCTGTAGCTCTCTTGGATGACAGGGTCATCTCTTCTGGTCAACATCACACTCTAGCTCTCAGCAACCTCAGTAGGAGTCTTAGGGGAGACTGTGGGAGTTGGAGGCAGTGGGCTGCTAACTGCAAGGTCAGTTCTAATCCACCAGCGCCCCAAGAAAGAAAAATGATGCATTCTGCTCCCATAAATGTTTACAGCCTCAGAAACCAAAATAATTAATAGAATCACTGTCTCCATAAGCATCCGTTGCCCTTCACCTCTGGCTTTCTACTTGAATAAACACACACACACACAGTGCCAATATTTGTAGTTTCTTGTGGAACACAGAAGACAAAATGGACCCAATCCAAAGCAAAATCCACCTCATTGCCATTTAGTTGATTCTAACCCTTAGTGAGCCTGTAGGACAGAGTAGAATTGCTCTTGTGGGTTTCTGAGACTGTAACGCTTTATAGGAGTAGATAGCCTCATCTAGCTAGTGATTATGAACTGCTAACCTTGCAGTTAGTATCCAATGCATAACTCACTCTGCTACCCATCACTGCCAGAACCAAAGTGGGAGTTTTACTCTGTCCTAAAGGGTCACTATGTGTTTGAATTGATTCAGTGGCAGGTGGTTTGCTTTGGGTTGCCTGCTGATGCTGTGGGTTAGGTATTGGGCTGAAAATGGCAAGATCAGTGGTTCAAATCTACCAACCACTCTAGGAGAAAATATTTAGAATGTCCAGTCCTGTAAAGATTTAGAGTCTCTGAAACCCTATATAGAGTTGCTATGGGTCAGAATCAACTTGATGGCCATTGGGTTTGATTTGGTTATTCCAGATTTCAGTAAGTTTTCCACCCCATATCTGTCAGTTGGTTGTAAAATAATGGCTTGGGGATTTTTAGGAAAGGGCTTTAATAATTTCATGGAAAATAGAACTAAAAGACAATGGATTTTTTGAAACCCTGTTGTATGACCCCAGAAGATATGATACTACTATTTCAAATACCAGCACTGTCATGTATAGTGGGCAGGTTTTAACAGAGAAAACAGACTACTTCTAATTATTATCAATGAAAACCCACCCACAACAGCAAAGCACAATGTGATAGAGTGCTGGAAGATTGACCCCTTGGTTGGAAGGCAAGTACTATACAATAATCACAGTGGTGAATTCAAACAGGCCAACTATCCTGAAGATGGCACCAGACTGGGCAAGGTTTTGTTCTATTATACATAAGGTGACTGCGAGTAGGGGCCAACTAGTATGTAGGATTACCATGAGCCAAGGTTGTCTCTGAGGCAAAGAACACCATTCCATCAACAGAGTTGCTTTGTTTTTCTTTCACTCTTTCTAACCAAATGGCATCCTCCAGCCTATGCCAAGGGGATCTTAAGACTCAGTCTCCCAAGATTCCTATTCAGCGTTAGGACAAACTCCTGCCATAACTGGCTTTACCCACATCCTAAGAAACCAATCAATCTCCCTAACTCAGACTTGGGGAGATTAAGACCTAAGAGACCCAATCCTTCCTACCCCACTTTAATCTCTTCATTGTTCATGAATAATTGAATTATTGTCTTCATGGTCTCTCCATAAGGATTCCTGTGGGTTAATGGGCTTCTGTTGGGCTTCTGACAATAACATCAAAAGTTGCAATCCACCAACTGCTCTTAAGGAGAAAATGTGGCTCTCTACTTCCATAAAGACTTACAGTCTCAGAAACCTGCAGGGACAGTTCTGTCCTGTCCTATAGGATTGCTTTGAGTCACAACTGAATCCATAGCAGTGAGTTTACTTTGGTTTGGGTCTCTCCATAAACCCCCTGGAAAATAGAGGCTGAATTCCCTCCTCTTTCTAAATTGTCAGGAAAGTTCCCTACATCTTATTTTCTATGGAGACATGACCCTGTAGCCCAACTCCCTTTGCTAAAGGATATAATTACATAAAAGTTGCAAAGATGGAAACATGGACATCATAATTTAGAAATTGGGAGATCCCTTTGAATACACGCTCCTTATGTTTATATCTCAATTAACAAGTGTGAGCATTTCTGGGTGGTACAAAAGGCTGAGGATCTGTGGAAGTTACATAATCTCCTGTTAACTTGAGCAAAGGGGTGGAGTCTAGCCTGTCAAATCAGGTCATAGCCAATCATGCCTTTGTGTGGGCAGGGCCTTCTCCAGGGGATTCTGGGAACTCATGTCTTCCTCCCTGGAGCTGGGACTCGAACTCTCTCTGCTTCGTCTTCTTACTGACAAGTCACATGAAGCCACATGAAGCCATGCTGATGGCAGCCCAAGCCCTGGAGCTGGAGGAGCCACATAGAGAGCCATGGGAGCTCTGAGATGCTTTAACAAGACTTTTCTCCCACAGGACTATGATCTTCCTGCTTTCGGCATCATTGCATGTGCTGTGTGAGTCTGTAGCTGAATTTATGGACTAGTATAGGACATGTGGGCAATATTGGACTTATGGGCTAATATCAGACTTATGGACTTGATCTGGACTGGGCTGGGATGTTTTCTTCATATGCAATCACTCTTGGATATAAAACTCTCTAACACACTTATGAGTGTCTCTAGATTTGTTCTCTAGTCAACCCAGACTAACACGGGGCCCACAGTTAAACAAAAGGCTGGAGGCTTGATTCCACCCAGAGGTGTCTCCAAAGATATTTGTGGCTGTCTATTTATTAAAAAATTGGCCACTGAAAACACCTTTGGGGCACAGGTTTTCATGGACCTTAAAGGGGCTGTCATGAGTTGAGCTGACCCAAAGACAATAGGAAGCAGGTGTTGGTGGAGGAGGATGATAAAAGGTGTCAGGTTTCAGAGTTAAACTGCCTAAAATAAAATCAATTTCAGTCCATTCTAATGTGTGACCTTGGGCAAGTCCCAATCTGCACACCCTTCAGTTTCTGAACTACATAATGAAGAGCCTAGTACTTACCTCATGGTGTTGTAAAGATGATAAGTTTAGGGAAAGTGTTTGGAAATGTGTCTAATGTTTTAAAAATTCCCATCAATATAGAGATGTAGTGATTGTCTATGAGAATATAAAAGACTTGCCTTCACACTAACACAAAGGTTTCAAGAGTGGGAGGTGATAAATACTATTTCAGATACTATTTCTGTGTGAGTTGCTCCTGGAGGTTGGGAGAGAATTGAGTTATTTGTTTTTTAATTCTTCCCCTAGGTTCTGACCTTCCAGTTCACTGAGGTTTGAAATGAATCTGCAGTTAGCTTTATTATTTGCTCTGACTCAGTGTGGGATAATTGTTATTTAAATAGGACCGTAGGTGTGTGCTCTGAGATGCTAGGTGGAGCACCAAAGAAGCCAGAGAGAACAAACAAACCTGCCCTCGAATTGTTCACTGCTCTCTGATGGGAGACATGGACAAAAGAGCTGTGAAGTGAGTCTGTCCTGAGAGGTAAGTGGTCATTTACCCTTTCACTGAGCAGTTGCAGTTCCATTCTGAAGAGAATCAGCCCATGAAACCTGAGGCGAGATGCTGGGCTTTCTACTCCTCCTCATCATTTAACTAAACAATGCATGACTCAACTAAATGCTATACTAGTTGTAGAAAAAGAGAATATGGCTCTCTAAGGCTGGAAACCTTGTGTTCAATGGTGAAAGTGCTTGGTTGCTAACTTAAAGGTTGGACCTTGGACTCCAATAGTGGTTTTGCAACAGAAGAGACTTGGTGATTTGCTCTGGCAAAGGTTACAGAAAAGAAACTCCCACAGGACAGTTTGATTCTATCACATTAACTTGAGATGAGTCACAATCAACTTGACAACACCTATCAGCCTAATCCAAACCCGATGTCAACCAGTTAAGATAGACACATAGCCCCTCTATCAGAGAGAGAAGACTGCTGTGAATTTCTGAGACTGTAAATTCTTGTTAGAGCAGACAGTCTCACCTTTCCCAGAGATGGGACTTTCCCAGACCTTTGGCTAGCACCCCAATGTTTAATACACTGGACTAATGAGGCTCCACTAGCAGCAACAATCAGGCACTATGGGAGTTCCCTGGTAGTGCACACAGTAAGTACTCAATACTAGCTAAAATTCAACAATTCAAATCCAGCCAGAGGTGTTTTGGAAGATGGGCCTAGGCTTCAGTGAGCTGAAAGGGACTAGTAATAGCCATTTTGAATTTTTAAATTTCAAATGATTTGCTATTCTGGGATTAACAAAATCCAAAGGAATGGCATTATAGTAATTTTTTTAAAGTACATTTCAAAATTGTTCTTGAAGTATAATGTTATCTATGATAGGAATATATCAATCTGCTTTCAAGAAAATGCAATCAATATAATTATTATTCAAATTTATGCACCAACCACAAAAGCTAGTGATAAAGAAATTGAAGAAATCTACAAATGACTTCATTTGGACATTGATAATAAATGTAATCAAGATAAATTGATAATTATTGCTGATTGTAATGCAAATGTTGGAAACTCAGAAGGAATAGTAGCGTTGGTGCTAGAAATGAAGCTGGAGATCGCATAATAGAATTTTGCAAGACCAACAAATTTTTCATAGCAAATATGAGGGGTACCACAAAAAACTGGAACACCTTACCCACTGCCCCCCCCGACACACACAATAGGCTAGCATAGAGTAACTCACTTTGAGTTAGGGCACTCAGTGGGATTGCCTAGGAAGGTTTACCCTGGACACAGTGAATTTTTTTCATAAAAAGAGCTTCACTTAAACCTAATTTTTGTGTGTGTGATGGCCGATTTAAGAGAACAGTGTCCAGCTGTGAAATTTTGCTTCCTGCTCAGAAAAAATGCCACAGAAAACTGTTGCAATGTTGAACACAGCTTACAAGGACAGCACTATGGGAAAAACTCAAGTGTACAACTGGTTTTCTCATTTTGAAAAAGGTGAGATGTTGATTAATGACAAACCTTGCTCTGGACATCTGTCATCTTCTCAAATGGATGAAAATGTTGGCAAAATGTGTGCACTTGTACTTGAAAGACCAACGATTGACCACTGAAGACATGGGGAAATCGTCTGGACTATCTTGGAGCTTGGTTCAGCAAATTTTGACAGATTTGGGAATGTGAAGGGTCATTGTGAAATCTGTGCCCTGGGTTCTGAATGATCAGTAAAAAGAGCATTGACTGATGACTGGAAACAAGCCGTGCTTTGAAAGAACAGCTAGCAAGTGGCTCAGACTTCTTTCCAAGCTCATCACTGGTGACAAGACATGGTGCTATTCTTACAACCCTGAAAACAAACATCATTCAAGCCCATGGGAGATACCATTGTCACTGAACCAAGAAAAAAGGCTCGTCAAGTGAAATCAAAGATCAAGATGCCACTCATTTCTTTTTTTGATGTGAGGGGGATAGTGCATTCAGAATTTGTTCCACCAGCTCAGAATGTTATTCAAGTTTACGACTTAGAGGTTCTGAAAAGATTATGTAACAGTGGGCAACAAAAAAGGCCTGATTTGTGGCAGATAGGGGACAAGTTTTGCCATGACTACAATGCACCTACTCACACAGCTGTCTCCGTGTGCCAGTTTTTGGCAAACAAAACCAGCATCCCACTCTTGCCCCAGAACCTTACTCACCTGTCCTCACTCCATGCAGCTTCTTCTTCTTCTTCTTCATCTTCTTTTCTGAGAACGAAGAGGGACATGAAAGGGCAGAGATTTCATGATGTAGAAAAGGTAAAGAAAAAAGTGAAGGCGGTGCTGTCAGCTATCCAAACAGATGAGTTTGAAAATTGTTTCCAAGAATGAAATCACAGATTTGACAAGTATTGAGTGCAATGGAGAGTACTTTGAAGGTGATAAGGTGATTAAAAAAAATTAATTCTGTTTTTGGGATGTAACCCCTGGCATATTTTTTCAACAACACATAAAGCTGGACACATGGACTTCTTCATATGGAATACACAGAACCTAAATTGACTACGTCCCTGGGAAAAGTCAATGGAGAAACTCAATATTAGCAGCTAAAACAAGACTGGTGATTGGCTGTGGAATTGACCATCAATTCAGTGTAATTGAATTGTAAACTAAAGTTAAAGCTGAAGAACACTAAAACAAGTCCACAAGAGACAAAATATGACCTCAAGTCTATTTTCCACCTGAATTTTGAGAATATCTCAAGAATATATTTAGCGCATTGAACACAGATGACCGAATGAGCTTCAGAAGGACATCAAAAACATTTACGAAGAAAGCAAAAACTCATTAAAAAGACAGGAAAGAAAGAAAATATAAAAATAGATGTCAGAAGAGACTCTGACACTTGCTTTTATCATAGAGTAACTAAAGAAATGGAAGAAATCATGAAGTCATGCAGCTAAATAGAAAATTTCAACGAGCAGCTCAAGAAGAAGCCAAATATTATAATGAAATGTGCAAAGACCTAGAATTAGAAAACCACACACCACATATCATAAACTAAAAGAACTCAAGAAAAAAGTTCAAACCTCATGTTGTAATATTGAGAGATTCTATGGGTAAAATATTAATCAATAGAACATAGAAAGACTATACAGTCACTAAACCAAAAAGAACTAATCCCCATTCCACCATTTCAGAAGGTAGCATATGAGCAAGAACCCATAGTGCTGAAGGAAGAAGTTCAAGTTTCCCTGAAAACATTAGCCAAAAACAAGGCTCCAAGAATTGATGGAATACAAATTGAAATGTTTCAATAGGCTGATGAAGCCCTGGAAGCAGTTACTAGTTTATGCCAAGAAATTTGGAAGACAGCTACTTGACCTGACTGGAAGAGATCCATATTTGTATACATTCCCCAGTAAGGTGACCCAACAGAATCCTCAAACTACAGAAAAATATTTGTATCACATGCAAGGAAAATTTTGCTGAAGATCAACCAAAACAGTTACAGCAACACATTTCAGGGAGCTGCCAGAGGTTCAGGCCAGATTCAGAAGAGGATGTGAAACAAGGGATATCATTGCTGATGGCAGCTGGATATTGGCTAACAGGAGAGAATACCAAGAAGATGTTTACTTGTCTTTTATTAACTATGCCAAGGCATTTGACTGTGTGGACCATACTAACCTATGTATAACTTTGAAAATAATGGGAATTCCATAACTCTTCATTGTGCTCATGAGGAACTCGTACATGGATCATGAGGCAGTTTACCATAGCGAGGGACCATCATTTAAAATCAGGAATGCTGTGTGTCAGGGATGCTCTTTAGACTCCATCTTACATACTTTTGGACATATTTCAGGAGATTTTTCCAAATTAAATTGCGTATACTTATTATTTTGTAAATTAGCTGCAGCCACCTTCAGATACTACCCATCTTCCCTGAGGTCTCTGTTTGATTCCATTGCTTTCTCTGCTGCTCCTTTCTGCCTTCGGTGCTTTGTTTGGAAAAGGCTGCCCTTTCGGTCTCATGGACTGATCGTCCTAAAGAGTAAGTGTACTGTGAACACTATCTTTTATTGTATTGGCTTGTCTAATGTTTAACTGCAATGCCATTCCAAGACCTGGTTTCAGTCCTAGATTTGAAGATTTTCCAGTGACTTAAGTCTTGAAGGATATGGGTGTACACAGTCTCTTATCAGATCAGTGTGTCTGCTCTTATCTATGATTCTTATTTTGTTCTACATGTTTCCCTTTCTGTGCTTCCAGTGAAGGAGGAAGTAGTAGTGATGGTAATGAAACATCATCCAGGTCTTCTGATCTCAGAGAAGTGGAGATTGTGGCTAATGAATACCTTTAGTCTTCTAGACTAATTGATTTTCTTCATATTTTTCCCTCCAGGTGGAGAGAGAAAATAGTTCTTAGATGAACTCTTGCTAGCTTTTAAAAACCTTTTCACTATTCACTATAATAGGAAGTAGAATGTTGTCATTGTGAATTATGTTATGTCAATTGCCTTACCCTATATACTCAAGTATAAGCCGATCTGCATATTAGCTGAGGCACCTAGTTTTACCACAAAAACGGCATTTAAAAATTTGCTGAAAAACTCACCTTATACACGAATATATATGGTAGCTATCCCTGGAGACTGTGGTTTTATGTTTCCATGCTCAGTGGCTCATTCCCTCAAGCTAAGAAGAAGTTTTCGTAACTCCTCTCCCATCTCCCCCCTCACCACCATGTTAGCTTTACTACATATATGGATATATTTACAGCACATACAAATATATATGCAGAAATTCCATCTGCCCAACCTATATGAGGTCATGAATGTAGTCTCTTTCACCTACTCATATCTGTCCAACTTACATGTATGTCTATGTATCCACTCATAGGTGGTTATTTGTTGTCACTGATAGTGCAAGATCCTGTATGCAATTGTATGAGGGAGGAGTTCAAACTATTGGTGGAAAAATGAATAGAAACATAATAGATGTTTTCCATAAACTCTTTGAAACCCTGTAATATTTATTTCCGTTGTCTGTAATTTCTAGTTAGTAATAATAAGATCCACACTTCTGTCAGTTTATCGTACTTGTTAGCTTCCGTGGTGCTGTGATGATGGAAGGTATGCCTCCAAAAATGAGAAGAAATAGGTGAAAATATCCATTACTAACCAGAATATGGTATACAGGAAGTACAAATCTAGGGAAAATGGAAACCGTCAAAATTGAACTGACACACATAAGAGTCATTATCCTCGTCATTAATGAGCTGAAAGGGACCCGACTGCTCATTTTGAGTCAGATGATTACAGAGTTGGTTTTCTATGCTGAAAATGACATAGAGGAAGGGCATCAAATTCATTGTCAAAAAGAACATTTTAAATCTATCCTGAAGTACAAGGTTATCTATAGTCAGATAATATCTATATGCCTAAAAGGGAGTCCCATTTATAAAATTATTCAAGTTTACACACCAACCATTAATGCAAGAAGGAAGCAATTAAACAATTCTACCTACTTCTTCAGTCTGAAATTGATCAGACAATCAAGATGCTTTGATTATTATTGAGGATAGAAATACAAAAGTTGGATACAAAGAGGAAGGAAAATTGGGGCTAGGCAACAGAAATGAATCTGGGAATAGTATGATAGATTGTTTTCAAGCCCAACAATGTCTTCATTGCAAGCACTTTTTTTTTCAACACCATAAACTGAAAACTATAACACCATAAACTGAAAACACAGGAGTCAGATTGATTATATTCTTGGGAAGGAATGTCCTAGAAGCTCAATATCATCAACCAAAATAAGGCCTAGGGCTGAGTGTGGAAAAAACAAAAATATCAATTGCTCTAATCAAGTTCAGGCAGGCTAAAGTTGAAAGAAATTAAAATAAGTCCACAAGATTCAAAATGCAACCTTGAGAATATCCCACTTGGGTCTAGAGAATATTTCAAGAATAGATTTGGGACATTGAACACTAAACACAGAAGACCTGATGGGATGTGAGACGACATCAAGAAAGACAACATGAAGAAAGCAAAACATCACTGAAAAGACAGTAAAGAAAGAAAAGACCAAAGTGACATCAGAAGAGGCTTTGAAACTGCCCTTGAAGATAGAGTAGTTAAAGCAAATGGAATGGAATGCAAATGATGATGTAAAACAAATGAACAGAAACATTTCAAAAAGCAGCTAGCAAAGAAAATTTTTTTAATGAAATGGAAAAATTCCTGAAATTAGAATGGCAAAAAATAAGAGCACACCCAGTATACCCTAAATTGAGTGAAAAGGAGAAAAATATTCAAGACTAGAGAAGCAATATTGAAGGATTCAATGAACAAAATAAAAACGAAGAGTGGCGGGAGAAGTGGGTGAGGGAGACATCGCATGGTGTAACATATGACAAAATAATAAGAATTTATAAATTATCATGGGTTCAGGGGGCGGGGAGAGCGGGGAGCGGGGAAGGGGTAAAAATGAGGAGCTGACACCAAGGGCTCAAGCGGAAAGCAGGTGTCGTGAGAATGATGAAGTCAACATATGTACTAATGTGCTGGACACAAATGGTGTATGTATGGATTGTGATGAGTTGTAGGAGTCCCTAATACAATGATTATTAAAAAAGAAAAAAAAGAAAAGAAATGAAGAGTTAAAAGAAGATGGAAGGCAAGTCACCATACCAAAAATAATTTGTAAATGTTCAACCATGTCAAGAGGTAACATATAATGAAGAACGAATGGCATTGAAGGAAGAATTCCAAGTGGCTCTGAAGGTATGGGTGGGAATCAAGGCTTCATGGACTGATAGAATACCTTTTAGTAATCTGATGAAGTGCTGAAAGCACTCATTTATCTGTGCCAAGAAAGTTGGAAGACAGCTGCTTTGTCAAGCATCTAAAAGAAATCCAAGTTTTACCAACAAAATATGGAAATTGTGAAACAATGTCATTAATATCATATGAAAGTAGAAATGTACTGAACAGAACCCAAAAAGTGTTACAGTAGTACATCCTCACGGAGCTGCCATAAATTTGGACCCGATTAGAAGAAGATGTGGCATGAGATATCTCATTGCTGACATCACATAGGTCTTTACTGAGAGAAGATAATGCAAGAAATGTGTTTACTTGTGTTTTATTGACTATACAAAGGCATTCAACTGTATGGATCATAATTGAATAGCCATAATATTGAGAAGAATGAGAATTCCAAAATCATTTGTCCATTTGGAACCTGATGTAGGCAAAAAAGCAATTGTTCAAATAGAACAAGGGAATGCTGCGTGCTTTAACATCAGAAAAGGTGTACGTGGTTTTCTATCCTTTCACCATACTTATTCCATCAGTATTCTGAGAAAATCATCTGAGACATGGTACTCTATGAAGAAGAACAGGGTGTGAAGCTTATTAAAAAAAGCTGTGATATGCTGATAAAGCAATCTTGCGTGCTGAAGGAGAGGAGGACTTGACACACTTAGGGATGAAAATTAAGAACTATATTGACGCCTCAGTGTGAATTGTAACTCCATATGAAGAAAGCTAAAAACTGGGCCCATCAGTACAATCATGATAAACAAAGAAAAGATTGAGGTTGTCAAGGATTTCATTTTGCTTAGATCCACGAGCAGTGATCAAAGAAGCAGCCGTCGAGAAATCAAACAATGTGTTGTACTGCACAAATCTGCTGCCCAGGATCTCTTGAAAGCTTTGGAGAGCAATCGTGCATCTTCAGGACTCCAGTGCCCCGTAGGCAAGCTATGGTATTTTCAATTGCCTCAGAGACATGTGAAAATTGGATAATGAGTACGGCAGACTGAAGAAGAATTGATGCATTTCGAGTCTGGTGCTGGTGACGACTATTGAAAGTGCTATTGGTCTGCCGGAAGAACAAGAAAGTCTGTCCCGAACAAACAAGTCAAGCCAGCACGCTCCTTGAAGCAAGGCTGGTGGGGTTTCACCTCCCAGACTCTGAATGTGCTATCAGATGACATTAGTTCCTTCTCGTGTACAGTAACATCGGAAGGCAGTGGAGAAAGAAAGTCCCTCAATGATAGCGACACGGTGGCTGAAACAAGAGGTTCAACATAGCAATTATTGGGAGGACAGCGCAGGAGAAGACGGTGTTTTCACACAGTGTGATTAACAAAGTACAAAGTTGCCCAAGGACATGACTGACAACAGCTGCTTCTTTCCCATTCCAGGGAGCCATCCAGCCTTCATAGCGTGCATGTGTGTGTGTGTGTGTGTGTGTGTGTGTGTGTGTGTGTGTATCTTTCATTGACTTTTTATAATAATGTTTCACACATTATTTGGTCTCTTAAGATTGACTCTACTCAGCATAGTGCCCTTCTGTTTTTTTCATGTGATGAGGGTTTCACAGATTTCCTGTTAATTCCATGTTGTATATGTACCCCAGTTTGTTTCACCATTTATCTGCTTGATGGACACTTAGGCTGTGTCCGTTTCTTTGTCCCATAAAGCTGTGGTGAACCTGGGTGCACATCTGTCTGTGTCCTGACTCTCATTTCTCTAGGATATATGCAAACTAGTGGGGTTGCTCTCCCCTTGCCCCAATACAAAAACCAACTCAAGATGGATCAAAGAACAAAACGTGAAACATAAAATTATAAAGGTCATCAAAGAAAATATAGGGGCAAATGTAAGGACCCTAATTGTTTATATAAATTGACCGTCAAAGACAGAAAAAATGCATAAATAACAGAACAGAAATGGAAGACTGAAACCACAAAAACCTATGTGCATCAAAACACTTCTCCAAAGAGGTCAAAGTAGATCCTATAGACTGGGGGAAATGTTCCTGTGATGACCTGTTTAACAAAGGATTGCTCTCTAAAATGTACAGGAAACTTCAACACCTGAACAATTAAAATGAAAAAAAAATCAATTTAAAAAAAAAAAATGGGGAGTACATGAACAGACATTTCACCAAAGATGCTATCCAGGCAATCAATAAACACAGGAAGAAATGTCATGAGTATTAGGCATTCCGATTGGAATGATTGTTAAGACAATTCTCCCTCATAGCAGCCCTATAGGATTGAGTGCAACTAACTCCGAGGTTTCCAAGATGGCAAATCATTGTGGAAGCAGATTGCCTCACATTTCTCCTTCTGAGCAGCTGGTAGACTCAAACTGTCGACTTTGGGTTTAGCACAGTGGTTCTCAACCTTCCTACTGCTGCGACCCTTTCATACAGTTCCTCATGTTCTGGTGAGCCCCCAATATAAAATTATTTCCGTTGCTATTTCATAACTGTGATTTTGCTACTGTTATGAATCAGGTGACCCTGTGAACGGGTCGTTCGACTCCCCAAAGGTTCACGACGCACGGGTTGAGAACCGCTGGTTTAGCAGCTCCCACCACCACTCTACCACCAGGTTTCTCTTAGTCATTAGAGAGATGCAAGTCAATGTGACTTTGGGATATGGCCACATCAACCAATAGCAGCACATTCCTTATGACAAAAGGCAACAAATGCTGATGGAGAATTTTGAACTCTCATACAATGCTTTTGGGACTGTAAATGGTACATTCTCTGTGGGAAACGGGATACTGCACCATTAAAATCTTTTTCTTTGTCTTTAACACTGTAAAAGGCTCTTATATAGTAAATTTGCCCACTGCAATACATCTTTTCATTTCTTAACTGCTGCTTGCCTGGATATTGATTGTAAAATTAAATCCTTGACAACTTCAATATTTGTTTCATTTATTCTGATGTTGCTTATTGGCCCAGTTGAAAGGAATTTTGTTTTCTTCCTGTTGAAGTATGATCTATCCTGAAGGCTGCACTCTTTGATCTTTATCAGGAAGTGCTCCCAGATCTAAATAGTATAGGCTGTAAATTCAGTTTCCTCCAGGTCAGATGGAGTGTTCAAAGCATATAGATTCTCAGAGTATTTACTCTATACAGATTGAATGCCCTTGGTAAAGCCATGACCACCTCTCCTGATCTAAACCATGAAGTTATCTCCTTGCTTGGTTTGAATGACTGTTTCATGATCTGTATAGACATGTCACATGAACACAAGTGTTCTGAAATGCTCATTATTTTCAATGTTATCCATAATTTGTTATGTTCCACACAGTTCAAGGTCTTTTTATAGCCAATAAATCCCAGAAAAACTTATTTATGGTACTCATTATCAGCCAAGTTCTGACATCAGCAACAGAATTCCTCATCCCAAATCCATTTCTGTATCTGTATAGAAGTTCCGGTAATTCTCTTTATGTATTGCTATAGTGACCTATGAATTATAAACAGTAACATTGTATTTGTATGTGTTGATAATGTTCTTCCTAAATTCTGTGTTCTGTTAAATTATCTTTTTTTGTAATGAGCAAAATTGTCAACCTCGTCTGGTTGGTTGGCCAAGTAGCTGTCTTCCAAATTTCTTCTCATAGATGAGTGAGTGCTCCCGGTAGCACAAAGCTGGTTGAAATAGACCAATTAGTATTCTGTCAATTCATTTCATGGGATCTTCTTCTTCCTCCTCTTTCATAAATGCCTTTGATCTCTCTCGGGCTCATGTTTCAATACCTTTGGTTCTTGATCACATGATATCGACGGAAACAGTTGCATGTAACTGTGTATTCCCTCCATCTCATGTGATGTTCTTTGTCTTGTGTGATTTTTGCCCACGAATCCTTTGATATGGAAATCTGCGGTATGATTTGGATACTTGCATTAGATACCCTTAAGTCTCTTTTCTCTGATTTCAGTCTTACTGTCATGTTTGTAAAAGATATTTGCTTGTCTGTAAAGCTTTTTCAGTGTGTGTTGATTTAAGATGTTTATGATTCCTATTGCTTATTAGGACATCTTCTGCATTTTATTTATGCCAGTTATTTCACAGCTGAGACAGAAGAGGATATGGACTCCTGGTCTATCATAACAATAAAGAAAGACTTAAATTAGAAATGGAGTAAAGTGTTTAGCAGCGGAGTTAGAAATCAGTTCAATTAATTTGCCTACTAATAAAAGGAAATCTCTTTGGGAGCAGAGTAACTTGGAGCCTCAGAAAAAATATAGCAAGAGTTAATGTTTGCCTAGATTTTTGTATTTTTTATGTAGCAATAAACATATGTGCAGACAAAAGAAACCACTATTAAAAAGATAAAGAGAAAGAGGGAGGTGGAATAGCCTAACTTACTTATGGGAAGATTCATTAAGATGCATAGAAAAGCATAACGATGTGATGAACAGGGCGAACGAGGAGCCATTAGTTTCATACACAGTGAATCAAATATGCTGGTGAGAGCCATCTATCTTTATAACAACTAAATTTAACTAGGCATCAGTTTCCAAATGCATTAGGGATTTTTTTTTCCTAGTATCCATTTTTTCCCCCCGGAGAACCGTAACTGTTTCTAAATAAAATGCAATCAGTCGACAATAACTGGTGGGATAAGTCCCTATATTATAAAAATTTTCAATCCTATGTTCAGTCAAATAAATGGGCGTGGAATGTTTAATCATCTCTTCTTTACTTACTTACACTTCTTCCTGTTCTTAGGCACCATGCCTTTGGTTCTGACTATGAGAAACACCACCCAGTCCTGTGTCATCCTCGCAACCATTATTATGTTGAGTCCATTGTGGCAGCCACTGTGTCATTTCATCCTGTCCAGGCCCGTTCTGTTTTCTGCTGCCCCTTACTTCACCAAACATGATGTCCTTTTCAAAGCTCTGGTTTCTCCTGGCAACGTGTCCACTGTACCCGAGGTGAAGTCTCGCCATACTTCCCTCTGAGGAGCAGTCTGCCTGAACTCCTTCCAAGTTAGATCTGCTTGCAGGCCACGGTACTTTCAATATTCTTCAGCAGCACCATAAATCAAAAGCATAACTCTTCCCCCATAGGATCCATTTAAATGCTACTCATGATATTTACTTTCTACAATATCTACCTTCTTGAGCTGAATTACATTGGAAATATATTCTGAGTACTTTTTATCTGCCAGACACTCATGTTGTGATCTGGGTCTATAAAGATGAATAAAACAGACTTTCCCCATGCTGGCCTATCACCCTTAAGTCCCAACTCAATTTTGCAGCATGCCCTTTGGTATTTGAAATCCAATTGGATTAGATAGTGCCCCTTTCTTCTTGTTCAACAATGTTTTATTCAGATCTACTTAATATTTTATTTTATTATTTTCAATGTATTTTTTTATTAATCATTTCATTTGGGGCCCTTTAGATCTTATAACAATTCACAAATCAATTGTATTAAGTGCATTTGTACAAAGATTGCTGTCATCATTTTCAAAATACTTCCTTTCTACTTGAGCCCTTGATATCAGTTCCACTTTTTACCTCTACAACCTGAACCCTTGATCAATTTTTTATTATTGGTGCTATTTTCATAGTTACAAGATATTTTATTTACAACTGTCCAGGTTGTAAATAATTTAGAGGTTATAAATAAAGTTTAATGCTTAATAATTTCCCTTCACCCACATTTCTGTTATTCGTCCCCCCATAGGCAGGTGTGTGTATTCAATATCTATGTTAGGCTGAGTAGCCTAGAGAAACAAATAATAGACACTAATCTGTGTATAAGAAAGAGGTTTATATACAAGAGCACTTGAATACTGAGAAACCATCCAAGCCCAGTTGAGATCAA
>NW_022111370.1:395584-397178 GCF_000313985.2 Echinops telfairi | reverse complement strand
ATATTTGATCCTGTCAAAAGTCTTAGCTCATAGAATTGATGAGCACCATAAAACGGACGCTGCCTTTGGCTATACAATTGGGGGTGGGGTGGGGTGGGGTGGGAGTTTGGGAATTTGACATAGCAAATAGTTACCCAACACAACCATCACTGCCTCCTTTTCTTCTCCCAGGTAACCTAAATTGCATCCCACAGTGTGAAGCACTGAACAGGTATAGTGTGGTTTAATGGAGGAGAAGGCGAGGCGGCTGCATTTACCAGCAGTTGGTCAGGAAACTAGAAATCACTCCAGCAATTTTCAATAGGAAGAGAATTAAAATAGTAAATTAGGTACTTACAAAATTGTTGGAAAGACTAGGAGAAAGAAGGTCAGCAAAGACACGCCAGGATCTCAGGAATGCAGGAAGGGCAGGAGAGCCCGGAGGTTGATTCCACGGGGCCTCACTGCCTGCAGCAAGAAGCAGGTGTTTACAGAAGTTTCCCAGGAAGTTGTAGCGATGTTCATATGTCTGCCAGCAACAGCTGCCAGAGAATAATGGCTTATCTTTTCTCTTCCACCTCCAAACCTTGGATGAGTGCCAGTCCACGGTCAAGTCTATTGTCGAAACCAATCCTGCATGCAAGAGAGGATCTAAATGAGCAAAAAAATGGTCCCCCAAACCAACCATATCTTGCATTGTGAATTCCTTTGGTTATTCAGCATCTGTATACAATTTCATCTACATATTTAAACTGGAGAAAAAGAGTAGAGCAACACCATTCTTTGGCCTAATCAAATGCAACTATCTGTCCTACAAGTGATCTGCCCATCCTCTCCGCAAAAGCATGAAACCCCAAAGTTTTATTAGTAATTGTATCCGTCTCTGTATCTGCTCAACGTATAGTTTAGCCACCTACCACCAATACACGTTAACAGGAGCTAGAAGGGAAAGAGCGTGTCTTAGTTATCTGGAGCTGTTGTAACTGAAAGACCACCAGTGGGTGTCCCCAACAAGCAATCTTCATTTTCTCATAGTTTCGGAGGCAAGACATCTGAATTCAGGGTATGGATCCAGGGACAATGGTAACTCTGTGGTAGTTTTCGGGGAAGGCCCTGGCTTTTCAGCTCATCTTCTGGCTCCTTGGAGATTATTTTCCGACACACCCTACACTAATACTGTCTCGTTAACATAACAAATATCATTCCTAAATGGAATTATAACCAACATTTTAAAGAAGTGTTAAGAGTTGCAAAATATTTTCAGAGACAAATCTGAAACGGAGAGGAAGAGAAAACTGTTGATAAATATCTTGTCGTTTTTCGTGCTATCTAGCTGGTTCTGATCTATAGTGACCTTATGCACAACGGAACAGAATGAGACCATGCACGGTCCTGCGCCATCCTCACAGTTGTTCCTCTGTGTGAGCCCATTGCCGCAGTCACAGTGTCCATCTGTCTCCTGGAGGGCCTTCCTCTTTTTCAATGCCCCTCTACGCTACCAAACACGATGTCCTTCTCTAGAGGCTTGTCTCCCCTGACACTATGTCCAAAATATGTAAGATGAAGTCTTGTCATCCTTGCCTCTAATGAGCACTCTGTCCATACTTCTTCCAAA
>NW_022111370.1:375342-395155 GCF_000313985.2 Echinops telfairi | reverse complement strand
CTTTCAGAAGCAGAAGACCTCTTTTGCCTTTATCCCTAAGTATGGCTTTGAACCCCTGACCTTGTAATTGGCATCTCAATACCTTACCTGCCATATCACCACGGCTCCTTTAATTAGTATAGCTACAGAGAAAATTAAGTACAGATATCCCTCTGCTTCTTGGAAATGTGCTTTCTGCCATTATGCTCTTATGAAACACTATATTAATAGTGTTGTTTACTAAATGGAAGACATTTGAAGACAATTTTCACTTTGGGATGGGAAGCAAAATTAGCAACCGGCGTTTGTTTTGAAAAGAGACATTAAAGATGCAGCACGCACCCTGAGCTGCAAGAGTGGGGTCACCAAGCTCCTTCACTGGGAATTACATTAGCATCTCTGCTTCACGTTGCCATAGCTTTGAACTTTGTCTGTGAACTTAACATTTTGGTTTTTATGTGTCATTTGTATGATTTGGTAGGTTTTGTTTTTAGACTTGGGAAATCGCAAAGGTTTTTCTATTATAAATTCATGGCAATGACTTCTTTGCTTTATACGGTTGGGCTTAGGGAAGGTTTAACGGGAATGTTCTGCTTTCAGATGCTGTTGAATCATTGAGTCTGTTCCCACTTTGAGCATCCCTGCGTACAACAGAACACAATGCTTCCCTGGTCCTGACCATTCGCACAGCTGTGGTTCTCTTTGAGAGGGTGGTTGCAGCCACTGTGTCCATCCATCCTGTTGAGACCCTTCCTCTTTAACATGTCCAAAGTTTTCTCATCCTTTATTCTAAGGCGCATTTTGAATGTCCTTCTACAAAGACAGACTTGTTTGGTCCTTTTTCAGCCCGTAATACTTTCAATATTCTTCCCCAGCACTGCAAGTCAAGTGCATTGGTTTTTCTTTGATCTTCCGTATTCATTGTATAACTTTCACATCCACATAAAGTGATGGAAAGTGCCATGGACTGTGTCAGGGGCACGTTCGTCCTCAAGTGACATTCTTGCTCTTCAGTACTTTAAAGAGGGCTGTGAGCACATAGTCACAGTGCAATGCATTGTTTTACCTATTGGCTGCTACTTCCATGCGCATTAATTGTTTATCTAAGGCAGATCAAATTCTTGACAACGTCAATCTTTTCTGTTTAGATAGAAGGGAAACCTGTAATTTAAAAATAAGGCAATTATTTCTGCCATAGAATGTGTGTAAGAAAAGAGACATAATTTGGGTAAAATAGTGAATTGCATCTAAATTTCACATAAATAAAATATAAACTAATCATATTACCAAAAAACATATGCCTTAATTTCCTAGGACTCCAGTAATAACATACCTAATGTGGGTGACTTTGAAACCAGAAACTGATTCTCGCACAACCTTAGAAGCTAGGCGTCAGCATGTCTTGTGTCAGCTCAGCCAAGGTCTACCTCTCTTTCTCTGAAGGCTCTTGGGGAATCCTTCATTGCCTTTGGCAGCTCTGAGCTTTTTCCCTGTGTAGCTTCCCAGTGTGGCTTCATCTACACCCTGGTGGTGTGGTGGTTTATCATTGGGCTGAAATCTGCAAGGCCTGTAGTTCGAAACCACTAGCTATTCCATGCAAGAAAGATGGGGCTACCTACTCCCATAAAGAGCTACAGTCTTGGGAACGCAGAGAGGCAGTTCTACTCTCTCCTACAGAGTTGCTATGAGTTGATAGCGACTCCGTGTCACTGAGAGTGCAGAGCTTAATCTCAAAGACTATTCTCCCTGTTTAGGAGATGCAACCCAAACCAGGTATGACAGCATCGACTTATCTGACAGCATCTTCAATGAAAGGTCTATTTCAAAACAAAGTCACATTCACTGGTACAGAGTTCAGGACTTATATTTGGGATGGCAAACAAAGGAAGACAATTCAGAGTCTAAACATGTGATATAACTGAATTCAGAGATGGGGAGAGAGAGGGGAAGTGTGTTCATGGGTGTGTATACTCGTATGTGTGTAGAGAGGTAGGGAGGAAGAAGATTGAGAAATGTTAAAGTTTATAATTTCTTATAAACCAGTGAATAATATTTAAAATAAAAAAGAAATAGAAATAGAAGTACATTATGTATAAGATACACTAGAGTTGATGCCTACAGGAACATCTGTAAATACGCAAAAACTGATTACTTCTATGGAAATTGGAAAAGGGGGGAGGGCACTTGCTCTCATTTTAAACTTAATAGGACCACTTAACTTTCTAAACTATGAACATATATCATTTGGGGCAATAACAAAATGGCTTTTTGTTTTTGTTTTGTTTTGCTTTCTAAATTCAAGGGCAAGATCAACCCATTGTCAGGGGTTAAAGTGATACAGTACATAGAGAAGTCCTTTTGTAATGTGCGCATGGCTGCATGAATGCCAGTCATGGTGATCATTGCTGGTACTGAAGATGCCATTAAGTATTGAGGCCAGGCCTCCCTCAGCTCCTGAGCTTGGGCATATATGAACATCAGCTGGTCAGTAGCAGCTAGCAGTAGGAATGAACCAAGTGTCATGACTTAAATAATTAAAGTGACACAATTACTGATTAAGCACAGCACCTGCCAACCATTTCAATGAAGCTTTTTGGACTGTCAACCATGGACAGATGTGAACCCTGCCCTCGGTGTTGATGCTGTTTAGTAGGGCTGCGCACCCTTGATCGTGACAGATGACCTGTTGTTTTGAACAGTTGCCAGCTAAGAGGGGTTCTGCATCAGGTTGATACTTAAACTGCCACCCCCCACACACTTTTTTTGTAAAGCCTGAAGGAGCCCTGGTGGTATAGTGATTATGTTATGTGCTGGGATGCTAACTGCAAGGTCAGCAGTTCAAAACAACCAGCAGCTCTGTGGGAGGAAGATAGGGAATTCCACTCCCATAAAGAGTTGCATTCTCTGAACCCCACAGGAGCAGTACTACCCTGTCCTATAGGGTCGCTATGAGTCAGACGTGACTTAATGGCAGTGAGTTTTGGGGTGAGATACAACTTATATAGACAGGGTCATCTCAGATTCCTCTCTTACTATCTCCAAGCTTGTTGCCAATGCCCCACTGTTCTAAAATCAGAATTAAATCCCCCTTTTGTTTCCAAATCTACCTGATGCTGGTTGTATTGCAGTCAGTTCTGGATGTTTTTCCTAGTCATCGTGGAGGTGGAAAACCTATACAATACTTAACTGCAGCACAGCATCGTGGTTCTGAACATGGGTACTGGAAAGCAAATGCAGGAGTTTCAATCCTGGATCCAGTGCTCTCTGTTTCAGGGTGACCATGGGGACGTGACTGAGCCTCCCTGTACCTGACATAATCTCAACCTAGATGTGTTCATCTGCATAGACTAGAGAAACATTCATAGAAAAACATATGTGTATAAGAAAGAGCTTTATATAAAGAGTAATCGTACATTAAGAAAACATCCAGCCCAGTTCAGATCAAGTCCATAAGTCCAATATTAGCCCATATATCTGATACCAATCCAAAAAGTCCTCTTCAGAATCACAAAACACATGCAATGATGCCAAATTCAGGAAGATCACAGGCCAGTGGTTGGAAGTCTTGTGGATGCCTTGGCATTGTAAGCATCTCACCCCTGGCAGGGGTTTCCACGTGGCTCCTCCAGCTCAGGGCACTAGTGTAGCTCCATGTGTCTTATCAGCTACAATGTTTCCCAGGGAGTGAGCCTGTGTCCTGCTTCCAGAGAGTGATTTATCTCCTTAACATCTCGAAAAGAGGTCATCAAGATGCGATCTGATTGACAGGATAAACTCCACCCCCTTCGCTCTTAATCCTCTCAAACTGACAAAAGATTACATAACTACCACACTAAACCAACTGGCAATGAGTCAGTTCTGACTGATCATGATCCTAAAGGCCAGAGTAGAATAGCTCCCTAGGGTTTCTATGACTGTAAATCTTCACAAAAAGGGCATAGATGGGCTTTCTTCCATAGATGGGCTAACCTTGCCATGAGAAGCTCAAATAATAAGCCACATCGCCACAAGAACTCTGTAGATAATTAAAGCACTAGAATACCTATCTCATAGGCTTAATCTAAGAATCAAAGTAGTTTATAAATAGAACTAAGAAATGGTTTCAGCACATAATAAAGTTGTGCAATCATCAATTAAGGATCCTGGATGGGCAATGGTTAAGTGCTCAGCTGCTAACCAAAAAGCTGACCATTCAATCTCTCCCAGAGGCTCCACGTGAAAAAGACCAGGCCTACTGTCATAGTCAAGACAAGACTCTTTGACCTTCTATTCTGTCACAGAAGTCAATATGAGTTGGAACTTATAAGAAATTTTCTTAATCTGAAGACACACTCTCAGCTATTAGTTTTGATGCAATGATTATTACTGTAGTTGTTACTATTATTGATTGTGCTCAAAGAGCAACAATCAGAAAACCAAATACACAAGCACAATAACCTATGGCACCCTTTCTTGTTAGGTGTCTGAGTCAGTTCCAACTGGAAATGAGAGTAAGTCAATTTCCAATCACGGAGACCCTAGGCGTTACAGAGCAGAACTGAACCCCACAGAACGCTCTTGGCCGTGATTGGGATGGTTGTTGTTGTTAGGTGCTACCAATACTGATACTCACCCTATGTGTAACACAATAAATCCCAGACTGGTCCCGCACTATCCTCACAGTCGTGATGGCTGGCCCATTGTTGCAGCTACTTGTCGATTCATCTCATTGAGGGCCTTCCTCTTTGTGGTTGGTCCCTTCCTTTATCATACGTGATGTCCTTCTCTGGGAGCAGGCCTCTCCTGACAACATGTCAAAAGTATCTAAAACAAGTTATCACCCTCTTTGCTTCTAAGGATTGCTGTAGCCTTACGTCTGAGCTAGCTGTGTTCGTTCTTTTGACAGGCCAGAGGATTGTCAATGTTCGTTACTCACACCATCATTGAAAGGCATTGAGTTTGCTCCGGACTTCCTTATTCATTGACCAGCTTTCACAAACATACCCTGGCTAAATCAGGCACACCTTTTTCTTCACAGTAACATCGTTGCTCTGTAACCCTTTATATATATCTTGTGCGGCGTTGTGTTCCATGTAATACACTGATGTATTGGCTGCTGCTTCTTAAGAGTGTTGAGTGTGGATCCAAGTAAAATGAAATCCTTGACAATATCAACCTTTCCACAGTTTATTATGATGTTATCTGTTTATCCAGTTGTGAGAATTTTTTGTTTTCCTTACAATAAATCATAGTCAGTACTGAATGCTGCAGTCTTTAAAATCCATCAGCAAGCGCTTCAAATCTTCCTTACTTATAGTCACCAAGGTTATGTGATCTTTATAAATGTCTAAGGAAGCATACAGATCACACTGCTAGTTGGGCTTCAACAGCAGCCTTTCAGTTGGCAGCTGAGTGCAAATCATTTGTGCCATCCAGAGTTCTAAGCACATAACCAAACTCAAAACTCACTGCCATTGGGTCAATGCCCACTCATGGCAACTCTAAAAGACGGTGTAGAACTGTCCCTGTGGGTTTCTGAAATGGTAACTGTTAACCAGAATAGAAAGCCCAGAGGCTGATGGTAACGAACGGCCAACCACATAGCTCAATGTGTAACCACTACACCACCAGGGCTCCTAAGCACATAACAGGTACTAGAAAATGTTCATAAATGTTATTGATTTTCATAACACATTCAAAAAATTGTGAACCAACCCCCAGTTCATCCAACTCCTGTCGTATGAATCATGAAAAAGATTGTTAAAATGTAATTGAGACTTTCCACTCACAAAAGAGATGTCCCTATACCTGGGCTTTTCCGCATAATACTTGACAGATTACTTATGCCTCGTGCTGCAGGGAAGCTACACTCCCTCAACTCTTCAAATGAAAGAAGCTGTGTACGCTTCAAGGTGTAAATGTTTTCAGCCTTGATTGAGGCTCTACCACAACCTATCTCTTCCACTCACCACCACCCCCACACTTAGCCAGTTCTTGTACAACATAAACACGTAAATGTTTCTTCCTCAGAGGCTTTAGCATTTCAATAAGGCCATCTACTGGTATTTTTCAATTATTTTCTTTTCTTGAAACTCACTCTCTTCTGTAAAGTTTTCATTGTTATTTGCCATTGAGTCACTCCGACCCATAATGACTTATGTATTACACAATCCAACAGTGCCCGGTCCTACGCCCTCTTCATAACCATTGGGATGTTTGAGTCAATTGAGGTAGCATGGTGCAGAGGTTAATGGAGATATGTTTTACTGTATTTATGCTCAGATAGATATATATGAATATTTATTTATATAAACAAATCTTCATCGTATGCCTACTATGCCTTAAGAACTATTCTAATTCTTGGTAAATGGCAATGACGAGTATACGGACAAAAATAAAGGAAATATAATACATAAAAGCTACCTGGCAACATAGTGGATTAAACATTGGGCTGCTAACTGGGAGGTCAATGGCTAAAATCTACCAGACACTCTGCTAGAGAAATACAAGCTTGCCTGCTGCAGTAAAGATCTGCAGTCTCAGAAACAAACAGGCCCTTCTTCTTTGTCCTTTTCTGGGAACAGCGTGAGCCAGAATTGACTCGATGGGTTTGCTTTTGTGTATTTTATAGAATATAAGGCTGTGCTATTACAAACAAAGGTAAAATGAGTACTAAGTACTAGATAAGAATTTGTGAGTTTGGCTACTGTACTTACTAACTTTCAGGGCACACAGAAGGCATGGGTCTTATTATATGATCCCTTTGGCTGACCATCAATGGGTAAACCAACCAATATAGGGACCACTATGATACAAATACAAAATAAAAATAATAAAGGATAACAGAGTTAATGGGCAGGATACCTGTTAATGGGCAGATCTCTGTTTTATGTGATAGAAAAGAACCATCCCTTTCCAGTTGCAAAATTATTTATTTATAAATATATACTCACTATTTAATAATATTTACTAATATTCATAGGAAGTGGAGGATGGTAGGAAGCTATAAAATAAAACTTAGTTTTGCTTCATATCAACATAGAAACCAAAGAACAAACACAACTAATTTTGCCCGATTGGTGTCAGCTTCTACAGGAGTCTCGCAGAAACTATTTTTCAAATGCAGACAAAAGTAAAAAGCATCATTTCTATTTACTGCCATGCCCATCCCAAACATTAATAGACCTGAGGTCAGGGTAAAATGGAGGGCTCATATGCCATATGCCTACATTGAAACAGTATAAATCAAGCCAACAAAAGTATCAAATGAGTGTTCTCTATCCTCGGACTTTGATAAACCTAAAACGTAGAAGGTCAGATTTGAATGTAGATGTTCTGAATCCTTGAGATTCTGTCTCAGAACAGATGAGGCAAGTCAAGGGCAATCAGGCCTCGATCCCCATGCTTCTCCCTTCTCATCATATGCCCGGCTCATCCTGTACCATGAGGGACTTCACCGGCATATGATAGACATCTGTACCCTTGACCTTATATCCTCATGATCAAGCTTGGTCGGCACCCTCTTCCCTCTCATGTAAATGATAGCTCTTGCTTACCATTCACATCTCTGTATGCTCACGCAATTATCTTGGTTCTTTACAATAGAAGAGGCCCATGTCGCCCCTGGAAGAGTAAAAGAACTGGACAGGTGTCCTCTCTGGTTAAAAAGTCTCAAGAAAATTGTTACGAGGGAGAATAAGGGCAAACCCTCCAGAGGTCTGCATTAGGGAAAATCTGCTTGGGGCCAGGAATGCAGGCTCGCTGCAAAGTGCAGTACAAATCTTATAACAAAATGAGTCATCTCTTGGTAGGGATCATCAAGTCAGCCCTTACTGTTTTCTGAACTTATATAAAACAAAAAGAAGTATCACTAGGATTATTGATATGTCTGAACCTATTGTTTAGACTTTGGTGTCAATTCCTCTAATTCAAGATTTCTCCAATGCTTACTGACCCTCCTATTTTCCAAGCCTGACGACCTCATCTCATGATAGGTCTTTCCTGATGATTTGTCCAAAATAAGTGGGCAGATGCCTCACCTTCCTTGATCCTAAGGAACATTCAGTTGCAATACTAACTTGTCTGTTCTTCTAGGTAATATTCTTTGCCACTAACACAATTCAAATGCATCGGTTTTATTCTGTCTTCTTTTTATAATGGTCAGCTTTATATGCATATGAGTTGATATGAGACCACTCTAAATATCCCCCATATGTGGATGTGATGATGTCACACATTGACTGCCAAGGCACATACGGGTGTAACCCTACTTTTCTGGTTTCTTCTTACTTTCCTGAGAAGATGAAGTTAAAATAAAAAATAGAAAATGGGTCAACTAAAACCTGATGTTTCATTCTATTGTGCATAGTTTTACTATGGGTCGGAACCAACTTGAGGCAGCTAACAACACCACAGAGGTCTCAGGCAATAGTTTTACCCAATATAACACATCTTTTGATCTCTTGAGTGTTGATTCCATGAGCATCAATTATGGATTCAAGCAAGACAAAATTCTTGACATCTTCAATCTTTCCTCCATTTATCATGATGTTACTTATTGGTCCAGTGTGAGGATTTGGATCTTCTTTACATTGAGTTCTAATCCATACTGAAGACTAAACTCCTTGCTCTTCATCAGCAGGTGCTTCAAGTCCTCTTCACTTTCAGCAAGGTTTGTCATCTTGCATATCTCAGGTTGTTAGTAAGCCTCCTTCCAACCCTCATGTTGACTTCCTCTTCATGTAATCCAGCTTCTTGGATCATTTACACAGCATATAGATTGCATATGTCTGGTGAAAGGTTACAATTTTTGTGCACCAAGTTCCTTTAGCACTGAGAAGTGTCCAAAACAGATCCTACTCTGCAAGCCACCCTCCTGCCTGTGGCCAATAAGCTTTACTTGTTGTGTGGATTGGGAAACCTATTGCTCGTTATTCTTCTCATGGTCCCCACGCTGCTGCCTTTGACACCTCTGCTGTTACTGCTTGGCACAAGCATCTGGCATGGCTTTACTTGGTCATGAGTCTTCTTTCTCCTGATCATACAACCCTGTTTCTGCTTCTGAAAGAGCTTATTTTAACCCAGTAGAAAGGTAAAACTGACAAATCCCTCTCTCATTCTTTTTAACAGACTCTGCATGGTCTCATCCAATCATGACATGCCCTGTTGGCAGAGTGGTTCTGTGTTGGCCTGTTACCCACATGGTCAGCAGTTCTAAACCACCAGGTGCTCCACTGGAGAAAGAAGAGGGATCCTACTCCAGTAAGTCGGGAAAGAGTCTTTACTCTAGTAAAGAGTCTCAGGAACCCACAGGCCACCACTTGTCAGTCTGCTTGTTTTACTGTGTTAGCTTGTGTATTGCTGTGATCCTGTAAGCTTTGTCACTGGTATTTCAAATGCCAGCAGGGGCACCCAAAATGAACAGGTTTTAGCAGTTTCCAGACTAAGAACATACTAAGAAGAAGGAATGGGCTGATCACTTCAGAAAAATTAGTCATTGAAAACCTTTTGGGTAGCATTGAAACATTATCAGATACCTAATGAACAGATACAAAACATTGTCAGAGACGGTGGCAGGAGATCAGCCCTTCAGATTGGAAGGCACCTAAACTATGACTGAGCAAGGGTTAGAATTTCAGAGTAGAACATCCAGAATGACATTGAGTAATGCCTACAGAAATACTGTTTTCGGGACATTCATTTGCTTTTGACTCATTTGAAACTCATGACTGAAAATGAAAATAACAGCTGTAAACATCCATGAATAACCTGAACTTGGAAGATAAGAAGTATGAATCTAGGAAAATTAGAAGTTATCAAAAATGAAATGGAACACATAAATATTGATATTCTAGGCCTTCAATCAACAACCAACTTACTGCCACTGAGTCAATGCTGACTCATAGTGACACTATTGGTGAGGGTAGAACTGTCCCTTTGAGTTTCTGAGACAGCAACTGTTTACAGGGTTGAAAATCTCATCTTTCTCCCTTAAAACCCTTGGTCGTTTTGAACTATGGACCTCACAGATAACAGCCCAACAGGAGACCAAGTGTAAGAATTCCTCATTGGGCTGCTAACTGCAAAGTCAGCAGTTTGAAACCACTAGCTACTCTGAGGGAGACAGACAGGTTTTCTACTCCCATAAAAAGCCACAGCCTTGGGATTTCACAGGGGCAGGTCTACCCTGTCCTGTAGTGTCTCTGTGAGTCAGAATCAACCGGATGGCCTTCAGTTTGAGTGAGCTGAAACGAACCAGTATTGGCTATTTTGAATCAGAAAAACTGTATGATTTACAAAGCTGAGAACGATAGACTCAAAGGGATGGTGTTGCATTCCTCCTCAAAAAAAAATTTTTTTTTCAAATCCAAGGCTGTCTGTGATCGGTTAATATTAACCAACATACCAGGATACAACAACTATCCAAATTGATGGTCGAGGTGATAAGACACTGTGCAAGATCCTAGCTAATTGATGAGATTTCAGAGAAAGCAGATATATTTCAGAGGGAACATCTTCATTTTCTCTTAAGTGGAGCTCGAAGAACTGAATCTCTTTTTTTAAAGGTATTTGAAAGCAAGGTGACCTACTTGCCAGCGGTTCCACTCAATCAGAGAGAGCTGCCATTTTTGCAGAGTGGCTCAGGGGAAAAGTAGTAACTTTTAAAGCAGCAGCTTCAAACTCCAAATAGGAAAGATGATCACCCAAGAACTGACAAGTTTCCCCAAGAATAGGAAATAGGAGGACCAAACGGACATTAAAATCAGTAATAATTGATCACATGTTCCTCTTTCCAGAGTCTCTTGCCCAAATGGGAAGCTGGAAATATCAATCAACTAAACTGCTGGAGACAAAACGGAATGACACCGAAGGTTGAATTAGTCCTGCAGTTGCTTCTTGGAAGCTGCTCAACTCACTGATCCCTCCATAAGTGGGCCATGGCCCAAGGCCATGAACAATCATCAGTCAAGCTTCCTAATGACCATGTCACGGAAGAGAAACACTCCATGTAACTTAGTGCCAAGAATACTTCTTATGCAAATAATGTATGTAATCAAGGATGATTACTTAATAGGAAGCTCTGCATACGACATTTACCCCAGGGAAAATTTAATTGGTGCTTTCAAAAAATGTTTTAAAATAATGTATTTGTTCTAAGACCTTTTTCCCATGTTCTTGTTTGTTTAAGAAACAAAATCATCACACCATTTCTTGGCATATAAAGTAGAAAGAATGCTTCATTGTGGTGAAATAAAATGATGTGGTATGGCACTTGTATCCATAGTTTTGGTAATTCCTTCAAAATGGTTGGATTAAAAAAAATGAAAACAACGAACTGCCCTCACATCTTTTGGGTGTCTTGGTAACTCTACAGAACATAGTGCCACTGCCTCTGTGGGTCTGTTGTTGCGTTTGTTGTTGTTGTGAGGCGCCGTGAAGTCGATTCCCACTCATCGCTATGCTGTGCACAACAGAAGGACACACTGCTGGTCCTGCGCCAGCCTCACAATTGTTCTCCTGCCTGAGCCTGTTGCTGCAGCCACGGTGCAGTCTATCTCCTTGAGGGCCGTCCTCCTTTTGCTGCCCCTTTGCTTTACCAAACATGGTGTCCTCCTCCAGGGACTGGTCTCTCCTGTTAACATGTCCAAAGTACATGAGACAAAGTCTCACCATCTCCCTTCTTAGGAGCATTCTGGCTGTACTTTTGAATGCTTTCCTGTTATTATCATATCACTATTATTACCACTATTACCATGACTAAATTAATTAATTCATTTCTAAGCACCAATATGATTCAGGCACTGTGCTAGGCTCTGGGAATGTGATGCTTTCTGAACACAATCTGTGGCCTAAAGAATCTTCTCGTAATAGCTATGCATAAGAAAACAGGACATTGCAAGAAGTTCTATGTAGCCCATAAGAGAGACATATTCTTAAGAAACTCTTGGAAATGCAAATTATATAAAACTTGAATACAGATCTCAGAATGATTCAGTTGAAGAGTAAAGCTCTGGCCTCTGAGCCCACCTACTGAGTCTCCCTGTTTTGAATGTATAAGAATCCAGAGGCAGGTCTAATTCTTTGAAAGTATTATGTGGTCCTACACATTCATAGGCGCCCTAGTGTCACTGTGAGTTCTGTATGGGGGGTTCTAGTCCTGTAAAGATGTATTGTCTTGGAAACCTGAAGGAGCAAGCAATTCTAATCTGTAGCCCTGGGTATCTATGGGTGGTAATCAACTCAAAAGTTGTGGGTTTGGATTTTTCCCCCTCTATGAAAATCCTCTTCAAATCAAGTTTTCAACTAGAAGCAAATTCATTAGAACATTGCATATCTCTGCATATAAAATTTCAGAAAGGACTCCCTACAATAGTTCAATTATTATATCAGAAACTGGAATAGTAGAAGATAGATTGTTAACCAAATCCCATCTACAATTAACCTCAGCCTGATGGGTCTTCTTCTTCTTCTTCGTCTTCTTCTTTTACCTTGTAAATGTATTCCGTGAAGCTAGTTAGGGAGGTCAAGCAATTCAACACTTTTTAACAAATACACACCAGTGATCAAAGCAGAAGAACTTCTCACCCCTGACAGTGTGGAAATCAGAATGAAAAATCTTTGCAAATGAGTTTTTGCTCCGTATCAGAGAGCTCATTCATTCTTCTAGTGGAGGACGTGACACCTGTCAGGTAAGAGGAGTTAAATATTTCCACAAGTTACTCAGCAAATAGTAAGAGTGTTATGATATCCAAGCAATACTCAAAAGGGATCCATTTCCCTTTTACTCATTTATTCACTCCGGAATACCTGAAACAGTAGCAAGAAACAGGAAGCATGCTAGTGCTGAGAAAGTAGTTAATGGACTTAAAATACTCCAAGGAACCCTGGTGGTGTAGTGATTACGAGTGGGGCTGCTAACGCTGGTGTTTGCAGTTTGAAACCACCCAGCCATTCCTCAGGAGAAACCGGACCGTTTCTACTCTCATTGAGAGTTACAGTCTCAGAAACCCACAGGAGCCGTTCTACCCTGTCCTGGAGGGTCACAACGAGTATATTCATTGTCAGTGAATAGTACTTTATTTATTGCAAAACACTCATAACTGCAGCTGTCAGACTGGGGTAGGTTTAAAGCTATTCTATCGCATCTCAGAGGACCCACTAGATTACCAGATGTCACTTCTCCTTTGATGGACAATGTTCCAGGGACACAAACCCCAGATTCATAATGGCTGTGTATGCTAGTCAAATTCACCCTCCTTGGAACTTTAGTGCCTTTCCTTGCTCTACTTCAGGGACAATAATCTTCTTATTCCATACACATAGATTAACCACCACTTGCCCCACCAGAATGGCATGTTTTTCGCTTTGTTTCCCATTGGTGCAAAAGAATGAGCTCATTTGTGGTTCATTAAAATCTCCTTCGCTTTTCCAGATTGCTGCTTTTCAGACATTTTATTTCTAGATTTTTTCTTTTGGTTTTCTTTCATCTGTGGAATTCTATATTGATTTATGCTGGATACATGCTTAACAGGTGTTGCCAACAGCAGAGGTCTACAAATAACACGTTATGGGAAGTTGAAGAGAGGACCATCAAAGCTGCTTTGAAAAGAGTCCTGGTGGTGCAGTGCATTATGAATTGGGCTTCTCACAGCAAGGTCAGGGTTTGGACCTACCAGCCACTCTGTGGGAGAAAGATGAGGCTTTCTGCTCCAGTAAAGATCGACAGCCCCAGAAACCCAGAGACAGTTCCACTCTATGGGATCAATGTGAGTCAGACGTGACTCAACGTAGTGAGTTTGGTTTTTGTTTAGGTATTCAACCTTCTTGTCTGCTCATATGATTTTGGGGCGGTAGGTGGCATCAATGATTAAAATGCTTGATTACTAACCAGGTGTATTAGTCTGGGTATTTTGGAGAAACAAATCCACAGCAACTCATGTATAAGACAGTTTTAAGTAAAGAAATTAAGTGCACATCAAGAAAACATCCCAACCCAATGCTGCCCAAGCCCAAAAGTACAACACTAACCCATTAACCCAACACCAGTCCACAAAGTCCTCCACCTCACAAAACAGAGGCAATGATGCTGACTGCAGGAGGAAAGCTGAGTCAGTGAACAAATAAGCTTCTCAGCACTAGCAGGGGTCTCCACACGGCTGCTCCAGCACCCAGGGCTGCATCGGGATAGGTCCATGTGGCTTCTCCTTGGGGATGTCTTGTAGGAAGTCAATCTTGCAAGCTGAAGTAGGGAACTGCTAAGGCAGCTGCACCCGGTGCAACCATCACAAAACAAGAGACCGAGAACTAGAAAGGTGAGGCTCACCACCCATTTATCCCTCTGCCTTTCAATTAGCCCCACATGTGATTATCGGCCAGGTTGGCCCAATTAACTAACTCACCAGGATATTGGTGGTCTAAATCTACCCAGATGTAGATTGCTGGGGAACAGCCTGGCAATCTATTTAGAAAGGATCACCAAATAAAAATTCCCAAACATGGCACAATTGAGGTGGTTCAGAGTCACAGCAATGCTATAGAATTGAGTATAACTATCCCCCAGGGTGTCCAAAGCTATAATCTTTATGGACGCAGACAGCTGTATCATCCTCCTGTGGAGAGTGACTGATGGGCATGAACTGTTAACCTTTGTGTTTGGAACTGAGCCCTTAACCACTGCACCCCCAGGACTCCTTCCAGAGTCACAGCCACTGAGCTCTATGGAGTGTTGCCTTACACTGAAACACATGGAGGCACCATGAGTTGAAGGCCTCTTGACTGGTTTGTACCCTTATTTCAAGCCTACTGACATACTCAAACACATCCATCACATGTGTATCATCTAGAAGGATGGCATTTGAAATCAAATGGGACAAGGTAGATCTGTGTTATAACATAGTTGCTAGTTGTCATCGAGTTGGTTCTGACTCATAGTGACCCCCTGGACAACAGAATACACGACCCAGTTCTGCGCCTTGTTCACCAGGGTGCTTGTGTTTGGGCCCCTTGTTGTAGCCGCTGTGTCATGCCATCTCACTGGAGGCCTTCCCCTGCTTCACGTCCTCGTTTTCCCTGCCCCTCAACTTTACCAAGCATGGAGTCCTTCTCTAGGGACTTGTCTCTCCTGACTGCATGTCCAAAACATGTGAGACAAAGTCTCGCCATCCTTGTCTCTAAGAAGCATTCTGTCTGGACATTTTCCAAGACCAATTTGTCTGTTCTTTTGGCAATGCGTGGTACATTTAATATTCTTTGCCAGCACCACAATTTAAATGCATTAATTCTTCTCCAGTCATCTGGATTCAATGTCAACTTTCACATGTATATGAGACTATTGAAATTACCATGACTTGGGTGAAAGGCGCTTTAGTCCTCAAAGAAACCTCCTTCCTTTTCAAGTATAATTCTATTATCACATTGGCCTGTAAACAGCTGAAATCGGGCCATAATATATTCCTACCATAAAGATGTATCTCAAGCTTGTCAATTTATAATAGTAAAAAAGCTGATTTCTAGACATTGTCAATCCCACTGCCACTGAGTCTATTCTGATTCATAGAGACCCTATATTGGGTTTCCAAAAATATAAATCTCTATGGAAACAGACAGCTTCGCCTGCAGGTGCTATGAACTAGTGGCTTTGAACTTCAGTCCTTATGATTAGTAGATGTGTTAGGCTGGTTTTACTAGAGGAAAATAAACTAGTAATATATATGTTATAAAGTTTTTATATCAAATATATAAATGATATATCAAGTATATAAAGGATTTTTATATCAAGAAAGATACTTAAATCAAGGAAGTGACCTAGTCTAATCCAACTCAAGTCCATGGGTCTGATGCTAGTTGGAGCTCCTCCAGGCTCAGGTCTCTCAAGAACGTGAAGGAGGGACTGGGGTGACCACAGGCCAGTGAGTGCAGAGTTGCGTGGGTTCAAGGTTGCCACCCACATAACAGCGTGCTGCAGCTTATAGGGTCAGCAGGCCACATGGGCCGCCAACCCCACAGTCAGAGTCAGAATCCCGGGAGATAGGAAGGCTTCCTTGCACAAGAGAAGAAGTTCTTTCCAGCATCCCTTCTGAAAATGACACAGCCCCAAGGAGTGGTCACTATGTGGTGTCCTGATTGAGGGTTGGGCTCCACTCACACCTTCGCACAAGTGCATCAAGTTGACATAAAATCGATGTCAGCCCCAAACCTAACCCGCAGCACCAGCAGGGCTCGTTGGTACATTTCGCAGCAGTCAGACACGTGGATGATACTCTAACCAAGCATTTTGATTTCAATGTGAGTATATTGGTGCCCTCAAAACACAGTATTCTCATCCACTCAGAGATAGTTATTAACCACCATCGGTCTCCAAGGGAGCAGAGGTCTTTCTGGACATTTTCACATAAACAAAACATGACTGATTGCAACTTTTCACACCTTCCTGTGCCCTGGTCTTTTCCTAGTTAACATCCAATCTGACTGGCTTGTTATGTCACTTATTATAGACCACGGGACATGAGCAAGCAGAAGCGTGCAAAATTGTTTGCGGGTGTTCACCACCTCTCGCACCCCTGCCTCCTCCTTGAGGGCAGAATATGGGTGAGAAACCACAGGGAACAGAAGAGAATATTTCCAGCATAACCTCTCTTACACGCTTCAGCTTCCAAGTCAACCTGAAGGCTAGCTAACTGCAGGCACAAGAACAGGTCTACTTGTATAAGTACCCTGCTGTTGCTGTAACAACTGAAGACAAATCTAATGACCTCAAATATGAGGACTTCCTTATTTAACACGTCTGGAGGTCTGAAATCTGGTATCAATTTTAGGACACTGACTCAAAGGTGGCAGGACTGCTGGTTCCTGGCCTCTGAGGAGGGAAATTCTGTTTCCTTGCCTTTCACCTTCTCTTAGCATTGCATTCTTTGACTCTGAATTCAATCTTATGTCCCCTTGAAGTGTGAGAAAATGAATGTCTGTTCCATACAGTCCCCTTGTTTGTGGTTTTTGTGTTAGATCCACACCAAGAAATGAAAACAAGTATGCAGAAATAACTGTTACAGTCACTGGTGGGATTTATTAAAGCTAATAATTGGATCAATAACCCTCATTACCAGAAGATTCCAATAGTTAAATATCCTTACTGTGAAGGAGTTCTCCTTTATCACACACCTGATCTTTAATTTGAAGGTCTTCTTCTGTCCTCGCTGGAGATATTGATCAGCATTTGCTCAGAGTGTGAGGTTGGAAAGTCATCGGGGGAATGGAGGGGTGGGGGGTTGGGGGACACACAGCTCTTCTTTGGGAGAGATCAGTTTAAACATCTCTGCTTTCCTTTGTAGTTTATTTTTAATTCTTTTTAAGTTCCTTTATCTCTTGCTCTCACCTAAAAGTGGTTTTATTTCTCCTCATAGATTTCCACGGAAACAAAACCAAACTTTAATAAGGCCTCTAATGCTGTGAAATATTGTTCTGTGTTTCACATGTTCTGTTACTGCCTCCGTGCATGTGACTGTTGGACATAGAATTAGGAAGAAGGAACAAGAATCAATGTGTTTTAATTATGGTGCTGGTGAAGAATTTTGAAAGTAGCATGGATTGCCAAAAGAACAAATAAGTCTGTCCTGGAAGAAATATGGCCAAAGTGCTGCTTAGAGGCAAGGATGGCAATATATTTTGGACATGTTGTCAAGAGAGACAAAACACGGGCGAAGGTCATAATGTTTGGGACATTCAGGGGCAGTGAAAAAGAAGAAGGCCACCAATGAGATGGATTGACCCAGTGGCTGCAACAATGGGGTCAGATATATGAACCATTGTGAGGATGGTGCCGGATCATACCGTGTTTCCTTCTGCCGGGCTTAGTTTCGCATGAGTTAGAACTGACAGGATGGTGCCTAACAACAACAAACACTGGGAGGTTTGACTTACTGCTCTTTTAGTTAGAAGCTAAGCTAGCTCACCCAATCCCCATGCTAGTCAAGCCTGTAGCACCGGTTCTCATGTTAACCTGTGAGATTGGACCTTTCCATCAATATGACCCATTCATCCAGATTGTCACTCCGCTTCACGGATGACCTACAAGTTAGTCTGGGCTGATACCATCTCACCACACTATGGAATCACTCGAACAGATATCCTTCCGGTGAGCATTGTTTCTAGATCTTTGACCTACGAGGTACATGACAGTACAACTGAAGCACCTGGGATCACTCCAAAGACAACACAAAAAGCTCCGGACTCCTAGCACTTCGAGCTGGGAGGGGCCTGAGGCAGCCTGTAGGTCAGGGCCATTCATAACTGAGGGTGGTGGGGGGAGGTGGCAACTGCCCTTTCAGCACCGGTGAAGATAGAGGCATTGGCTTCAAATTCCGTGGCAGATTGGGTTATTTAACAAATGCCTAAGTGAGCAAATGATGGTTCTATTTTGATAGGTGTTCATCAACGCTATTGTCCCAGTAGCAGAGTCATTTGCTACAATCTGTTGTTGGAAAAATGTGCAAAATACATCATGAAGACCTTTCTTCTCAGATGACCATATCCTGGAGCCTGAAGGGGTGGGGTTTGATTAAAAGGTATGAAGAAATTATATTTCAACAAATATTTTAACAAACCCATTACCTCCATGTACCCCAAATATGAATAGCTACTTTATTATTATTCTCCGAGTAATGTGCAGGGGTTATTTCTTGAGGCAACACATTCACCACAGTATCTTCTATCACTGCATCTTCAGAGGATCCCCTGCATGAGACAAGCAGCTGTATGTTGGACTTGTTCTTAGAAACCATCCAGTCGGTTAGGACTCCTGGGCACTCTTTGTACAACAGAAGGAAAGCTGCCTGGTTCTGTACCATCCGCACATGCCCTGTGATGTGGGAACCCACTGATATAGCTGCGTGTCAAATGGAGAGTCCTCCTCTTTTTAGCTGGCCCTCCACTTCACTAAACATGCGGTCCTTTTCCAGAGACTGGTCTCTCCTAATAACTTGTTCAAAGTATGTGAAATGAAATCTTGTCCACCTTGGTTCTAAGGAGCATTCAGACTGGACTTCATCCGAGACAGATTTCTTTGTTCATGGATTTCAGTCCTTGGTACTTTCAATATTGTTCACCAGCGCCAGAATTTGAATGCATGTTTTCTTCTTTGGTCTTGCTTATTCGATGTCCAAATTTCGCATGCATACTGAAGTAATAATGGAAAAGTTGTTCCAACCGAGGTAATTTGGAAGGCAGGCTCGGGAACATGCTTTAGAAAGATTGCATCCTTACAAACCTATGGAACAGGTCTTCAGGATCACCCTGAACTGGAATTGACTTGACAGGAACTCACAACACATACTCCCTTCATCCTAGGGTGGGGCTCGAATGCTAACCAAAAGGTTGGTATTTCAAATTCCTATAGAGGTACCTTGGAAGAAAGACCGGGCAATCTTCTGAAAGCTCGCAGCCACTGAAAACCCTGCAGAATGCAGTTTTACTTTGACCCAGATAGTGTCTCTGAGTTGGATGCTCCGGCAATTGGTACCCCTCCATCACCTTGTAACAAAGCATGAACAAAGGAAGCCATCAATTGCTGTGGTTGGGAGCCTGTAAGTTGTTTCTGAATCACAGAGATCCTATGTACAACAGAACTAAACACTGCCAGCCCTGCGTCAGCCTCACAATTGTTCCTACATTTCAGCTCATTGTTGTAGCCACAGAAAGGACCCGTCTTCCTGAGGGCCTTCATCATTTTTGCTTTCCCTCTACTTTATCAAGAATGATGTGCTTCTCCAGAAATGGGTATCTTCTGACAACACACTGAAAGTGTGTAAGACTAACTCTTGCTACCTCTGCCTCTAAGGACCATTTTAACTCTACTTCTTCC
>NW_022111370.1:371963-374604 GCF_000313985.2 Echinops telfairi | reverse complement strand
GTGTCACAACTCCCTCTCAACATGTCTTTCATTTTCTAGTCTGTTCTTCCTCTAGCCCACTGTTTTAGGGTTCACAAGTGACCTTGCTTGTGCCCTAGCTCTGACATTCACTTGTGGAACAACTTCAAACAAGTATCAGACCTCCTGAAACCCAAGTTTTGAAAGCTAAAGAAAACGGGGCTAATATTAGAAGCACCAAATTTGGTAATTTTATGAGGATTAGCTGAAGTGATATAATTCGTAGTATATTATTCTCTTGTATGTTGTATCTTCCTAATCCATGGTTAAAACCTTCAATCTTTGACATGAATTTCAAGATGCCTTATGATTTGAAATGTGATTCCAACCCATTTTGAGTCATTTCCTCCATCATTCTCTTTTCCCACCTCCTACAACCCAGCAGTTCTAACACTGTCTATTACTTACCTGCCTGTGACTTTATAAATTGGTCTGGTACTTGCCAACTTCTTTCCTTCCCTAAAATTGCTTCTTGTTCTACAATGCCCAATCATATATCCTTACCTAATGGGTTCTGAGCATACCAACTCAAATGACATTGCTTCCTGGCACGTCCATTTTAGGCTAACTTCTCATTTACTTGTTGTTTCTTACCTGATCCGTGACCAGGTAGTCATAGATCAAGTTTCCCTTTGTATCCCCAGTGCTTAGCTTGCTTCCTGTAAATAACAGGCTTGCCAAACAAAATTGAAGATCATTTCAGGAAACGTATCTAGAAACTGCTATCTGCAATGGCACAATGTGGATCCTGACCCATCATGGTGTTTGCATGATCTCAAATGCCTGTAAAAGCTGTACCATGACTAAGGAAGAATGAAGAAGAATCTGGGACTTCGAATTATGGTCCTGGCAAAGAATAATAAGTACCATCTAGACTTCCAGAAGAATGAATAAATCTGTCTCAGAAGACGTATAGCCAGCATGATTTTTAGAAGTGGGAATAGTAAGACATTATCGCATGTGCTTAGTAAGGTCAACTAAACATAGAAAACCCTTGAAGGTGATGGGCTGATGCAGTATCTGCAACAATGGGCTCAACCACAGCAACAATTTTGCGGATAGCACGGGACCAGGCCATGTGTCATCTGTTGCATATAGGGTAGATGTGATCATCAGGTTTCGTGCTAACTTGGCTGGGTCAGGATTCTCAGTGGTTTGGCACCAAGGCCTAGTAATCCCCCATGATGTAACCTAATAGGGTGCACTCAACCCCATAATGGGGTCTTCTGTGAGCGTCCAAGAAGTTGAAAGATGAACAATGTATTTATAGAGTGAGAGAACAACAAAAAAGGCATCCACTCTGTGAAATGAACATTAAAACAGGACCTCCTTTCACACTGAGAGTTGATGAGAACAGTTGATAGACTTGGCATTGGTGGCAGGGCTGAATAAGCTTGTTTTCTTGGCCTGGTGACCGAGCATGCTGGCTAGAACAATGATCAATGTTCATTAGACCTTCACTGTGCTCCTTCTGCCATGAGCTATTTCTTTCCCTAACAGATCCGGATGCTTCTTTCATTACTACTCACTAACACAGTAGGGCCACTACTTGCTTATCAGTTTGTTTTACTGTGGTGGTCTGTATTTTGCTAGGATATGAGAAGCTACACTCACTGCCGTGTCCCATATCAGTAGGGTTATCCATGCTAGATACATGTCAGTAAAGTGTTCAGAGTCATACAGAATAGGAAGAAAGGCCTGGTTATCTACTTCCAAACATCTTCCAATGAAAGCCTTATGGGTTACAACATAAGATTGACTGATTTAGTGTGAGAAGACATGCCCCATACGCTGAAAAAACACCTTACAAAACAAAAGAAAACAAAAACCCATGTTGCATTCAAGCATTTTGGTGATTGTGAGGAAGATCATAGATCAAGTCGTTCTTCATGCTGTTTAATATGGAGACACTAGGATTCAGAGCCAACTCATAGCACTTAAAAAGAACAATAGGATATTTGGGGGATGATTCTCAATTGTGTCTTAATTCACCAGCTTCAATACCAATGGAAATTATTGTGGTTGGTGAAATCATCATTAAAATAATTGAGTCTGAGAAAGAGGTTTTATCTTAGGTGTCAATCCTGGTGGATACACAGTAATTACTAACACTATTCAGAGGAACTCTGAAGCTTCATGAAAGCTGAATGGAAAGAATTTTAAAGTACTGGAGGAATCAAAAGTGGCATATAGATTTTTACACTAAATTACTGTATATAAATTATTAACATAATAATATATTATTTTTAAATTGTTGTATTTACAATTCCTGGACTCCGTAATACAAACAACCCAACTAGAAGAAAACAATTGTCTCAAAGAATCTCTTTTATCTACTTGTCAACATAATAGCACCCAAGTTCAGTATTTATAGTAGCAATGAGTTTAACAACAAAGACGGAATGAAAAGACAAGACTATGCATTTTTACAAAGAGTGAAAATAAGTGAATATTTTAATCTACCAATTTTTTAATTGTCCCAGGTGCTATAACATAAGGATTCCTATTTCTATTAAGCTTACAAAGCAAAGGGAGAATAATAAATCTTCAAAAAACAAAAAAGAAATCTTCCTAAGATCACACAAAGTGGGCTATTTTTCTTGGTGGTGGTTTTGGGGTGGTG
>NW_022111370.1:364274-370840 GCF_000313985.2 Echinops telfairi | reverse complement strand
CTCTTGTCCAAATGAGGAGCTGATACCAAGGGCTCCAGTAGAAAGCAAATGTTTTGAGAATGATGATGGCAACAAATGTGCAGGTGTGCTTGACACAATGGATGGATGGATGGATTGTGATAAGAGTTTTACAAGCCCCCAATGAAATGATTTTTTAAAAAGAGACATTCAACATTTAAAGATCTTTTATTTACTATCAAAAAATCCTTGGTTCTTAATTCAATCCTAATTGACCTTTAAGTTACATGCCATTATAACCCCAGGACCTTTTCTAAACATAGGGACTGGACCATGGAATTTTACACAGATGGAAAAAAATAAGGGAGCTGATAGACGATCACCAAAGAAGATAGAAGAAAAGCATATAATCTTTACCACTCAGGATGATATATTATCTTTACTACTCATGATAAATATGACCATCAGAATAATGTCTGGTTATTAAATCACACTAACTTGCATTCAACCCAGTCTCTCCAGCAAGACAGAAATGCATTAAATACACTAAAAAAAAAGGTTTCTCAGAAAGAGTTAATTCACCAGCTTCAAAACCAGTGAGTATTATTATGGTTTATATATATATAAACATATATATATATGGTTTATATGTTACCGTTTATTCCTCAACTACTTAGGGAGGAATATTTGGGCGGAGAACTTGTTATCCAGTGTGTTACCAAGTGCAGTGGGGAATCCAATTAGCTAGGAGGAGGAGAAGTAGAAAGGAGGCAGCAGTGTAGGGAAGGGGGAAAATAAACATTTGTAGCATTGTTATAGTGAGAAAATATGTGCATTTTAGAAACAAAATGGGAAAAAGCTTGCCTGGGTTGTAAACTTGGGTCCATTATAATGGCTGTTATTTTCTATGTAGATTTTATTTCCATCTTTCATAAGGAAACACGTACACTTGTTTACTTATGGACAAAATACTAAGACACCAGAGATGTCCTCACCCTGTCTCTGGGGTGACAGCAGAAATGTGTTGGGGTTTTTTTCTTTTTGGCTTGCCACTCACTTAAACATTGTAAACAAGGTTCACTGCCATTGCTGTTCCATAGATGGCTGGGTTCCATGGACTGCTGGGGTCAGGAATCATCTCTACAGGAATGTGATAAGTAAGTAATGAGAGTTATAATCTCAAGGGATGGGAAAGGCAGCTCCTGGAGAGAAGTACCGACTTGCCATATGTCTGCTTCTTTCAATTTGCGCGTCTATTTTGTCCTTTTGTTCCCCTTTGTTCCCTCAGCCCAAGTTATCTTGAGAGTCATGGAAGGTCTAAACTTGGAAAAGTCATATTCATCCCAACCATGATGTATACACATATACACACACAAAAAAAGGAAAAAAGCTCAGATGGGCAGAGCTTTCATAGTATGATTTTTCCCACTAGGTAAGCATTGAACAACCTCTCTGAGTTAGTGCACCCAGTGGCATTGCCTGGCAAGGTTCTCTCTGGTCACAGTGAATTTTTTCATAAAAGAAGTTTCGCTCAAACCTTATTTTTTGTAATGGCTGACTTAGGAGAACGGCGTCCGGCTGTGGAAATTTGTTTCTGGCTCAGGAGAAATGCTACAGATACTGTTGTGGTGTTGAACACAGCTCACAAGGACAGCACTATGGGAAAAACTGGCATGTAAAACTGTTTTTCTCATTTCAAAAAACGTAAAAATGTGGACTGAAGACAAAGCTCATTCTAGATGTCATCAACTTCATGAAAAAAATCTCCAAAAAATGCATGCACTTCAGCTTAAAGACTGACAACGGACCACTGAAGACATGGAGAAGTAACCTGGACTGTCTTGGAGCTTGGTTCAGTGAATTTTAATGGGAGATTTGGGAATGAGCAGGGTTGCTGCAAAATTTGTCCCCTGGGTCCTGACTGACCAAGAAAAAGAGCATTGAGTGGAAACATGCCAGGCTCTGAAAGAACAGCTTCTAAGCAGCCCAGACTTTTTTCCCAAGGTCATTACTGGTGACAAGATGTATTAGTCTAGGTACTTTAGAGAAACAAATCCACAGCAACTCATGTATAAGAGTTTTATGTAAAGAAAGTGTGCATCACGAAAACATCCCAACTCAAAGCTGCCCAAGCTCACAAGTCCAACATTAACCCATTAACCCAACACCAGTCCACAAAGTCCTCCACCTCACAAAACAGAGGCAATGATGCCGACTGCAGGAGGAAAGCTGAGTCAGTGAACAAATAAGCTTCTCAGCACTAGCAGGGGTCTCCACACGGCTGCTCCAGCACCCAGGACTGCATCGGGATAGGTCCATGTGGCTTCTCCTTGGGGATGTCTTGTAGGAAGTCAATCTTGCAAGCTGAAGCAGGGAACTGCTAAGGCAGCTGCACCCTGGTGTGACCATCACAAAACAAGAGACCAGAGAACTAGAAAGGCGAGGCTCACCACCCACTTATCCCTCCGCCTTTCATTAGCCCCACATGTGATCGGCCAGGTTGGCACAATTAACAAACTCACAAGACATGGTGCTATTATAACCCCCAAATCAAACATCAATCGAGCAAGTGGAAGATGCCATCATCACCTGACACCAAAAGAGCTTGTCAAGTGAAATCAAAGATCAAGATAATGCTCGTTTTTATTATTATTATTTTAATGTGAGGGGGATAGTGCATTTGGAGTTCATTCCACCAGTTCAGACTGTTAATCAAGATTTCTATTTAGAGGTTCTCAAAAGAGTGCATGTTTTGAGAAACGATGTACAAATGCGCTTTACACAATTGATGTGTGTATGGATTGGGATAACAGTTGTATGAGCCCCTAATAAAATGTTAAAAAAAAAAGAACTAAAAAAAAAAAAAGCGTAAGATATGACAAAATAATAATTTATAACTTATCAAGGGTTCATGAGGGAGGGGGGAGCAGAGCGGGAGGGGAAAAATGGGGAGCTGATGCCAGGGGCTTAAGTGGAGAGTAAGTATTTCGAGAATGATGAGAGTCGACAAATGTACAAATGTGCTTGACACAATTGATGTGTGTATGGATTGTGATAAGAGGTGTATAAGCCTCTAATAAAGTGATTTTTAAACAATAGTATTACACTTAAAAAAAAAAAGAAAAGAGTGCATATCAGTGCACAATGAAAAAGGCCTGATTTGTGGCAGATGGGGGGACTTGTTTTATCACCACAACTATGCACCTGCTAAGGCAGCTGTCTCAGTGCACCAGTTTTTGGCAAAAAACAGCATGCTTCTCTTGCCCCACACACCTTAGTGACCTTGCTTCATGCAACTTCTTTTTTGTTTCTGAGAATGAAGAGGAACATGAAAGGACAGCAATGTAGAAGAGGTGAATTTAAAAAAACAAGGGAGGTGCTGTCAGCCATCCAAAGAGATGAGTCACAGGTTTGACAAATGTTGAAGTGTAATGGAGAGTACTTTGCAGGTGATAATGTTGTTTTCTTAAAAAAAAAAATTTAGATACATAACTTTGAAAAAATAATCCCACTTGGGGTGGGGGGTTCCCCCTCATATGAAAAACTAAATGCCTCAGCAGAAACTGCATAATTGAAAGGTGATTTCAGAACAAGAAAATACTAAGTGACCTGTGTATTTTTTTCCATTCACAAATTGAATTCCATTTTCCCAAACCCATCTCAAGGAGCCCTGGCATCAAAGTTGGCCATTAATTTTTTAAAAATTGGTAAATCAAACCAGCAGGAGCTCCTCAATGGGGAGCTAGACTTGTCAATCTGCTCTGATGAATGTTCTCAGCTCAGAGGAACCCCGGGGCAGGTCCAGGTCTGCTTTGTCCCCCAGGGTCCCTGGGAGTCAGAATCTACAGGGCCATGAACAGCAACAGCACAACAGCTGATCCACGCCACTGGGAAACCATCTCCTCACCTTTAGGAGGCCACCCCACAAATGCCCTCTGCTCCGATTTGAAGCATCGATTGTAACAAAGGGAATCCTGGACTGTGCATCACCCAGAGATCCCTGGGAAGATGTATCTAAGGATGTGCTTCCAAAAGATTTCAGGCTTGGAAATCCTAAGACTTTCCCTTCTACTCTGTACACATTTACACAGGGTCTCCAAGAGTCGAACTTAGCTTGTAAGCATTTATTCTTCATGTATTTGTTATTTTTGTTTTAAACTGCAGTAAGTAGTCCCCACAAAGACCAAGGCTTTCGACTTGCACACATCCGTTTTCCCAGTGTAACAGAAAACAGCCTGCCGCAAAGAGGCACAATTTCAAAATGGTTTGATGGAAAAGGAGACAATTCTCTATGTGCTCTCTCTTGTCTACATAGACCCTTAAAGAGTGACCCTTCTTTTCTGTCCCAGGCAGGCAACTTCAAGCTCAGTATAGAACATTCTTTCTGCAGCACTGCTTGCCCCTCCCATACGGTTTCAACTTTCTCTGATTATAGTATAGCCTTCCTTCCGGTTCCTATAAAATGGTCCATTAGTATTTTTCCTCTTGTTTCTGGCCTGTGCGTGAACATGAACCTAGTTGGTGAGGCAAAGATGATAGAACATACAGAAGGATGCACAGCATGGTGAGAGAAATGACTCATCTGACCAAATGACTGTCCCCAGGAAACTAACTGCACCCTGCGAATGTAAACAGACATTCATTCCCCAAAGCCACACACACACACACACACACACACACACACACACAGTGGAAAGTAGGGACTTTCCAGCCCTGGTGTCTGAAATGTTTCCAACTGCCCTTAATCAAAGATTTCAAACTTTCATTCCAAAGATCACACAGACAGTAGTCTTTTTAGCTTCCTTGTATTACATATCCATTTTTATGTATATGGTCACGTTCATTTTTCTGATGGCAGAATCTGAAGTTTTCTCAAGCATTCTAGGGCTTTATCAGTCTAATTAATTACTTTACTCATTTGACTAATATTAATTGAGTGTTTTCTATGTATGTTACATAGAGCATCACCAGGGTATAAAACCAGACTCACTGCCATAGAGATGAGTTCAACTCCTACTGACCCTAATGGACAGAGGAGAACTGCCCCTGTGGGCTTGTGAGGCTATAAAACTTTATGGCAGTAGGAAGCCATATCTTTCTATCAGGGAGCAGCTGGTGGTCCTGTACTGCTGACCTTGTGCTTAGCATCTGATTTGTAACCACTTCACTCCTTGCCCCAGGTTTTAGCAGGCAATGAACTATGTGCTATGGTTGACTTCAAAGACGTTAGACCAGAAGAAAAATAAGATATTCAATAAAAAATATATTAAATAGAATGGCATTCAACCTTTTCATTATTCTACAATAAGGACAGAGAACTTCAGGGGAATTTGATCACATTTGATCACAGGAGGACCTTTAGATAAATCATTTATATCATCAACCAAACTAGAAGCTGGTAACATATATGTTGCTTTAGAGGTTTGTTGGCCTTAATCCATTGGTTCTAGACCTTTCTAATGCCACGATCCTTTAATACAGTTCCTCGTGTGTGGTCACCCCCAACCATAACATTATTTTTGTTGCTATTTCATAACTATAATTTTGCTACTGTTATAAATTGGGTGACCCCTGTGAAAGGGTTATTAGACCCGCAAAGGGATCATGACCCACAGATTGAGAACCACTGCTTAATCCATATGATTTCAATAAGGGTGTGTAACAAACTCCCTTGAAACTCAACAGGCCAAAATAACAAGCATTCGTTTTTCCCTTGTGCATCTGTCAGTCTGGGGTCTGCTGGTCATTAGAGTAGTTGGTTACCCATTGGGCTGCTAAATACAAGATTAATAGTTCAAAACCATGAGCTGCTTCAACGAAGAAAGCTATAGCTTTCTACTCTCATAAAGTGTTGTAAATCTCAGAAACCCACAGAGACAGTTCTACCCTGTCAAATAGGATCACTATGAGTCAGAATCGACTCAATGACAGTGAGAGTTTTGAAGCTAGGAGGTATAAGGAAACTTACAATCGTACGTTGTTCTCATGGGAAGAGAAATACAATCTCAGAAGTCATTTCCAGGCCTTGCTTTCATCTGTCATTTCATTGACCCCAGCGAGTCTCGTAGCACAATGTAAAAATCTAAGTTGTAGAAGAGTATGGATATAAAACAGTGCTATTAGCCAGGGAGAAATAATTGTTGCCTCTGATTTAAACTACTACATCTAGTCCAGAAAATCCTGATTATCTTCATACTAATCCATTGTAATATTGCAAATTTGCATAAAACATGAATTTTGCTTCCAAGGAATTTAAATTTCTCAGAGATTTAAAATGTACTTAGATAACAAAGTAGAAAAGAATTAGGGAGAGGTGGGCAATGAAAACACCATACTTCAACCCGATGCTCCAAGATGTGAATGCAGCATACCAGCATGGAGTAGGAAACCAGAGGAGAGGTCTGAGGGACTGGACCCCATATCACATGGACACCACCCCCACCACCACAGAAGAATTTATTTCAGAGGACAGCACTGAAGCTGCAGCTCAAGGAGAGGAACATGTGTGATCAGAGCACACAGGAACAAATGAAGGGGGAGGAAGAGAGAGTGGAGCACATCCTGGCCCACCAAGCCTTGAGGATGATATTCCTGCTCAGAGAAGTCAA
>NW_022111370.1:356799-363242 GCF_000313985.2 Echinops telfairi | reverse complement strand
GCAACTAAACCCACATGGAAGAAGCACACCAACCTGTGTGATCACAAGGTGTCAAAGGGATCAGGTATCAGGCATCAAAGAACAAAAAAAAGGTGTACATGGATAAAACAGGTATTCAACATTCTGTGCATGACCCCAGAAACCCTGGAAAGACCAGTATGGGCTGGAAAGACACAATCAACCCGCCTGAACCCCTGATTTGAACTTTTGGTCTTTGGAACTGTGAAAAGGTAGATTTGTGTTCATCAAACCACCCACTTTTAATATTTATGTTGCAGAAGCACTAGGAAGCTAAGACTTTGTAAAAGGAAACTGAGGCAGACACTGGAAGCTTGAAAGTGTGTTAAAGGCTTTGAATAATTCAAAGTCTTGGATGCTTTCCAGACTGGGGTTGCGTTACTAAATTTACATTGTAAATGTGGGTTTCCGTGTGAGTAGGCAAAGAGCCCTTTGAAATTGTTCATTGGCAACTCTGTCTGCGATAAGGATAAGGATGAAACATTTGGGGGAAAGACCAACCTTTCTTATTGGGTACCTTTCAGTCACTTCCGGCTCAGAGCAGCGTCATGTACAACACCAGCATGAAAAACACTATCGCAGCACCATCCTCGGAATCATTCCTATCTTTGAGTCCGTTGTCAATCCTTCTCTTTGAAGGTTGTCCTCCTTTTCGCTGACCCTCTACTTTCCCACGTATGATTTCATTCTTCAGACGGTGGTCCCTCTTAATAACATGTCTAAGGTAATTGAGAAAAAAGTCTTACCACTTTCCCTTCTAAGGCTCTCTCCCTCAAAAAGCTCACTGCCATGGCGTTGACTCTGATTCACAGTGACCCTATAGAACAGAGTAGTGTTTTGAAACATCCCATTTAGTAATCCTCCCATTCCTGGAGCCTTGAGTTCTGCTATTGACTTCAGTTCAGCTTGGACTTCTTCCTTCAGTAGCTTCAGTATTTCATCATATGCTCCCTCTTGAAGTGGTTGGATTTCTATCGATTTTGGTTGATACGGTGTCTCTGTGTATTCCTTCCATCTTCTTTTGGCAATTCCTGCATAATTACACATCTTGCTCATAGATTCCTTCAGTGTTACAACTGAAGGCTTGGCTTTTTCTTCTATATTATCACCTTCAGATATTCTGAGCATGTTCTTCCATTTTTATTTTCTAACTCACACTATTTGTACATTCCATTATAATGCTTTACATTGTCCTTTCAAGTTGCCTTTTGTATTTTTCTCACAGCTTTTTCACACCACAATTTCTTCTGTTTGTTTTAGCTACTCTTCATTCCAGAGCAATTACTGAGTTTCCTCTAAAATGTGCATTCTTTCTTGACTTTTTAATGAATTTTGCTTTATTCATCTAGGATTTCTTGATACCATTCCCAAACTCATCTTTAGTACTTAATTCATAAAATCTTTTCTTGATATGGTGTCTAAATACAGTTTGGATAATCTACAGTCATATTTTGGTTCTTTTGAACTTGTTTTTATTTCTTCAGCTTCTGTTTGAACATGTGTATACGCAGTTGATGATCTGTTCTATAGTTGCCACCTGGCCTTGTTTGGGTTGGCAATATTGAGTTTTACCATGTCTGTTCCCATAAACATAGCCACGTTGATAACTGTGGATTCCATCTGGTGAGGTCCATGTCTATCTTTAGGATATTTGCAACAAAGAAGTCATTGTTCTTGCAACATTCTATTACTCTTTCTCCAGCTACATTTTTATCACCAAGGCCATATTTCCCAACTTCTGACCCTTCCTCTTTGTTTCCACCTTTTGCACTACACAGTTTAGGAGACTAGAAAGCTGAATTAAAGATGCTAGTTCTTGGGGTTGTTCTCTCTCTCTTTCTCTTTCTCTCTCTCTCTCTCTCTCGGCTCCTAAGGATAGTCCTAGGCTCTTTTCAACGGTTTCTTCTGGATGGGCTTAATGTGACTTGGTATTTATCTTCCCTCCTAGCTGCTTCTTGATTGTTTTATCTCTTTATAGCTAAAAGAGATTGATTTAAGGCACACCCTACAGCAACACAGTCTGATTAACATACAGAATGAAACCGTTTCCAAAATGGGATTTTAACCAAAGACACAGAGGTTAGGTTTCACAACGAATATTTTGGGGGTAACACAATTTTGTCTCTAACAATTCTTTTACACATCAAAACACTCAATTTGTTTTTTCCAGTTATCTTCTGAAGACCACAGTCTCTGCTTCTTAGTTCTGAATCCAGGAGAGAACTGAAGTACCATCTGGGTGTTGCCTCTTGTGCCTGTGTCTATGCAAGATTTTAAAGACCATCTCGAGTAGGAGTAGAGTTATGAAAGCATGATTTTGAGTACTATTTTTGGTGGACCCTATTACTGGAGCCCATGTAACTTCAAATGTCTAGCTCCCCAAATCAACTGTTCCATGTTTGTTTCTCTGACTTGATTAATGATGCAATCAGGGAACAATTCTGTTTACTTCTAAATTACAGGTAGACATTGAGGGTCTGGAATTTGAGCAATAGTACACAGATACTGACATAACATTATAATAAATCTTGAGATCAGTATGCCATGCTTTATGTTTCAAAACATATTACACTTTAGGTAAGTTTATTCTGCTGGAAGAGTAAGTAAGCTATTATCAAACTTTTAGAGGCTCTGAAACCATTCTGCTAATTTTAAGTAGCCCTGGTCCTGAAAGCAGTTCTACTTTCTTATTTATTTAATTAAAAGAAAATTAAAGCCTCTCTACTTTTAAGTTATTGAGCCCACCCTGATATTAGCTGATGTGGCTAAAATAAAATTGACCAGAAGAAAATGTATGACTGTTGATTGAACCTTTGAAGGTATATCTACACAAATTTGCCTACTCAATTTAATGCATGTGAATATGCAAGATGTATAGTGAAAATTCTCTTCAAATAAAAATATTAAGACTCCACATTATGAGTTGTGAGTTCAATCAGAGTAATATTACTAAATTGATTCTTTCTTCATAAAGCTTATTTTCATGTGAACCAGTTCCAAAGAACATTCAAATTTATGGTTCAATTTGATTTGATTTAACTGTGGTCATTAAAAGGGGCCACAAATTTGCCATTAAGCATTGATTATATTCAATCACATCTCAAGGTGACTTATGTTTTCTCACTACTTGCTACATTACAATCTGCCAAACTGGCTTCCTGGCAAGAAATGAAATATTTCTCTGTAAGTAGTTTGAGAGTTCAGTTCAAATTGTATTCAATACTTATTCATTATGCTTTCTTGTACTTTTTCTTCTAAAGACCCAGAGTATCACTGATTGTTGCTCTTAGGTGCCATCAAGTTGGCTCTGCCCCATAGCAACACATGCACAACAGAGTGAAACATTGTGCCATCCTCACAATTGTTCCTGTGCCTGAGCCCATTGATGCAGCCACTGCAGTCCATCTGGTTGAGGGCCTAAAATGTGTCTGATGGTTTTTGTCAATGAGCCATGGTGACAGAATGGTCAACTCTTAAATTGCATGGTGGGTTACAGGGTGATAGATTCAAGTCCAACTCCGGGTTCCTGTGAACATCCAAATAAGTCTTTATTTGGATATAAGAACTTTGAAAATGTTATGATTTAACATCATGTCATATCTGTATGGGTGGGCCCTAATCCCAACATAGTGGTGTTTTATGCAAGAATACACCAGACCTCAAAATAGAGGTTAGACAGAGGAAGAATAATTTATATCTATGGAGACAGATTTAAGCCAAGGAATGCCTGAAATTGACGGGAGTTATCAGAAGATTGCTGTCCTGATTTGGACTTCTAGACTCTAGAATATTGAAACAACAAATTTATGTTCTTTAAAGCCACACCCTTCTGGTGTTTTCTTTCTTCAGCCCTAGAAAATTAAGACAACCCCAAATCAAATCACTATTTGGTTCAAATCATCCTTTCCTAAGAAACCTTTTACTATTTCCACCAATCATCCATTTCATCAATTTTTACAATTAAAATTCTACAAATCCTCCCTCAAACTGATTTCTTTATTTGAATTATTCCATATATATACACACACACACAAACATATATATATACTTGTTAAGTGTTTACCAATTTAGCTCAATTTTGTTCTTTCCTTGTATTAACAAGGGAACCACCTGAAGATAGGGCTCATTTGTCATTCATCTTCATGTCCCCAGTACTATGTGCCTGATGCATAGAAGACACCTGTGTGTTAAACAACTTGATCATTTCTGGGTGAAGCAGTTTACATCGTCCCTCCACATATGTTCCAACGCTTCCTGATGTTATCCCCAACCTTGTGATGGTATTGGATGGACGCTAAAAGCAATGTATTTGATACTCACTCTAGATGTGGTCGTGAACATGATGGAGGTTCTCCAACTAGAGGTACAATCGCAGAACTTGGAATGGGGCAGGTAATAAGAAACATTGTTTGTTGTAGGATGACCATACACAACTAAACTCTACAGATGTGGTATTTGGAGCAGTTTAACGTCATCTGCTCTGGACCAGGCTCCAGCATTGAGGAGATGGCAGCAGTTAACTGCAGATCTTACACACGGAGGGATAACAAAAAATCTAACCCCTGCTCTTTCAACCTGTGAACATACAGATATTTCCTGTGCACCCCTACACTCCAAGGGGTGCATGTTCTTCTCCCTCCCTGGAATACCCTTCTCAACATTTTTGTATGGCAAACTGACATTTTTCCTTTCTGTTTCAGCTCCACTATTACTTTATGATATTTTCTCTGGTCTTTTCTCCAACCCGCCCCCAAAAATCAGTCCTTTATATGTTATTAGATATGCTCTCTTGTTACGTTTCAATGTTATCTTATTGTTTTCATGTTTGATGATACATAATTCTGAGAAAACTACTTGTTCTTGTTTGTATTCTTGACATATAATAGTGGAATTTATTTACCCAATAAATTGTTACTATTTGAATTGAAAACTCAGAAGTATTACCACTCATTCATCGTTTTACCTTCTACAATGTTTGACATGAATCAAACTGCCAATAAATGTGTTATTAAATAATCTCCATTTATCTTCTAGGTTGAGAGCAACTCAAATCTATACAACACTTAAAGGTTAAAAAATCAGCAAGAATATCATACAGATTTTTAAATTAGGGCAAAGGCATTTCAAGCCAAGAGAACAGTGTTTGCAAAGGTGTGCCTATGTGCAAAGACATGGGGTTGTGTGGAAGCATGTAGCATTCAGAGGACCACAATTATCGGTTCTAACCAAAGTGTCATGGGTGAAGGAAGAGTTGATGGCAAGATTTTCTCTCCAGTCCTGAGATACTTTAATTCACTATAAGAAATAGCATAATCAATGTCTCGGACTGTGCAACTAATGGTTTTTCCTCGCAATCAATGCATGTGTTCAAGAGTTCAGTGTGAAAGCACGGAGTTCACTAGGATGGCTGCCAGAATAATGTGCTTATCTTGGCTCTTCTCTCGAGAATAGAGTTAAGTGATAGCTTTAGTGCATGAAAAGAGGTTCCCATTGCTGATATTAAATTAGAGAGACTCCGCTGATTCCAAGAAGTATTATGATTTGATATGCTAATGGCTACTTGTCTGTCAGCTGGCCTTACTGTGGCAGCTTCTTTGTTTCTGTGAAGCTGGAAGATATGTCACTGATTTTTCAATATCAATAAAGTCACCCAAAGTGAACAGGTTTCACAGGAGCAGAAATTACAGAACAATAACAGATTCAACTCCTCACTTCAAAGCAAGCAGTCACTGAAAACCTTATTCATTGCTTCAAAGCATCAGCAAATACTAAAAACCTAAACAATGGAAGCAGAACATTGTTGCAGATACTGCCAGAGGATGGACCCCTCAGGTCCAAGGATACTCAAAATGTGACTGAAGAAGAGATGCTTTTTTGGAAGGGAGTCAATCATGGTTACCTGAGTTGGGTAAACCTGTGGGAGTGGAGCCATCAGGATCTTCATTTGCTAATAGAGCACAAGCCAAGGCCTGGTAGGGTGTGATCAAGGGTAATGTGACCAAGAAGAATTACTGAAACCCAAATGAAGGCTGAGTATGATCGTGGGACAAGAGCAAAGTAAAAGAAAATAGAGGAAAGAATTAGGAGGCAAAGGGCATTTAGAGAGGTCTAAATAAAGGCATGTACATATGTAAATATATTTATACATGAGGATGGGGAAATAGATCTATGTGCATATATTTATAGGTTTAGTCTTAAGGTAGCAGATAGACATTGGGCCTTCACTCAAGTACTTCCTCAAATGCAAGAAAACTTTTGTCTATTAAATTGGCATGCCATGATGCACATCTTCCTGAAACAATCGCAGAAGACAAAGTGGGTGCATAAGCAAATATGGGGAAGAAAGCTGATGGTGTCTGGCTATCAAAAGTTATAGTGCCTGGGGCCTTAAAGGCTTGAAGTAAAAAAAAAAAAATTAAAAAAAA
>NW_022111370.1:343880-355902 GCF_000313985.2 Echinops telfairi | reverse complement strand
TTCTTCTTCTTCTTCTTCTTCTTCTTCTTCTTCTTCTTCTTCTTCTTCTTCTTCTTCCTTCTTCTTCTTCTAACAGAGTGCTCCTTAGAGGCAAAGATGGCAGGACTTCATCTTACATACTTTGGAAATATTTTCAGGTGGGACCAGTCCGTGGAGTAGGACATTGTGTTTTATAAAGTAGAGAGCCAGCCAAAATGAGAAAGTTCCTCAAGGAGATGGATTGACACAGTGGCTGCATCAATGGGCTCAGCCATTGGAACAGTTGTGAGGACAGCACGGGAACATGCAGTGCTTCATTCTGTTGTGCATAGGGCTGTTATGGGTTGGAGCCAAGTCAATAGCATGTAACAACAACAATAATGGTTACATGTTGGACTGCTAGCTGCAATGTCAGCAGTTTGAAGCAACCATATGAAGAGTAGAAAGTTGCATGATACAGTCTTGAAAACCCACAAGAGCAGTTCTACCCTCTCCTACAGGCTCCCTGTGAATCAGGTTCAACTTGATGACACCGAGTTTTGAGAGTAAGAGTATTATACTTCAGACTCAGTTTCCAACCAGGTGGACACCATTTGCTGAAGAAAATACAAATCCATGAGAAAGGTATACTGTATCTTCCTGTAGCAGGAGCTACACTCAGTGCTAAGACATTTTTAAAATGTATATTAGTGTTTTATTTCAAGCAAATAGTTGTACTATGGAGCAAACTATGTAACCTGCCCTTTTTAGCAAAGACATAAGTTTTCAAGGCACACACAAACCTTCCATTATTCCCAACATTCACAGAAACCTAGTGGTAAGGATTTTCCTGTTGGAAACTCCTGATGAAGTTGTGAGCTTTTGAGATTGACAGAAGCAATTGTATCAAGAATAACCCTGGGAGCTCAGGTTTCCTCATGACAAAAGGAAAAGGAAGAGAACATACAAGAGAGGGCTGTTTATTTTCTATCTGCCTTGCTGCGTTATTTTAGAATAATATTTGCAGATTCAGCACATAATTAAGAATATGAGCTCTGAAACCTTAGTTCAAAGAGATAGTTCAAATCTCAGTTCTGTCTTTCTAGCTGCAGCTCTTCAGCAACATTTCCTCATCTCAACTATGTGGATGTTTGTGAGTATTAACACCTACCTCAACCAATTGTTAAGAGAACTACATGAGTTAATTCAAATAGGTGTTCCGACAACAGTGTCTGTCATTTAAAGGATACTACGTGGTTTAAAATCAGGCAAGTCAAGGGTCAGGGTTATATCTTCTCAACATACTTATTCAATTTGTATGTTGAGCAAATAATTAAAGAAACTGGATTATATAAAGAAGAATGAAGTATCAGGATTGGAGGAAATTTTCTTAACAACCCGAGGTATGCAGATGACTCAACCTGGCTTTCTGAAAGTGAGGTCAAATTGTAGCATTTGCTTATGGTAGTCAAGGATGGCAGCCTTCCGTGTGGATTATAACTCAATGTAAAGAAAATCAAAATCCTCACAACTGAACCAAAGGATAACATCATGAAAAGTGGAGAAAAGATTGTTGTTGTTAAAGATTTCATCTTGCTTGGATCTACAATGAATGCTCATGGAAGCAGTAGTGAGGAGATCAAACAAGAATTGCATTAGGTAAATCTACTACACAGACTTCTTTAATGGACTAAGGTTCACCTGACCCAAAGTATGGTATTTTCAATCATCTCATAAACATGTGAAAGTTGGATATTGATAACAGAAAACCAAAGCAAAATTGATGCATTTGAATTATGGTGAAGAATGTTGAAAATAAGGACAGACAAATCTGTCTTGTAAGAAGTACAGTCAGCATGATCCTTAAAGGCAAGGAAGAAAAACTTCTCTCATTTACTTTGGACATGTTATCAGGAGAGACAAGTCCCAGGAGAAGGACAAGTTTGGTAAAATGGAGGTGTAACATAAAAAGACGAAGATCCTCCACAAGATGGGTTGACACAGTGGCTGCAACAATGGGATCAAAATAAGAACAAGTGTGAGGATGGTGTAGGACCATCCTTTTTTATTATTAAAAGATCATTTAATTGGGGGCTATCACAACTCATAGCAATCCATACATCAATTATATCAAGTATATCTCTACCTATGTTGCCATCATTCTTTCCTAGCTATTACTTTCCAGTGAGCCCTTGGTATCAGCTCCTCTTCCTCCCCCCCATGATCCCTTGATAAATTATACATTATTATTATTATTATATCTTACACCAACTGCTGTCTCCCTTCCACCATGGTTTCTGATTGTTCGTCCCCCTGGAGTGGGGGAGTATGGTTATGTGTCTATCATTGAGATTGGTTCCCCCTTCCTCCCCTCTTCTTCCCACTTTCCCCCTACTCTTCTGGTATCACTATTCCCATTCCTGTTCCTGGATTCCATGTGTCATGAGCTCTTATCTCTTATCTGTACCTGTACCTGTGCACATGCTTTGGTCTAACCAGCAGTGAAAGACAGCACTGGGGTCATGATAGTGGGGCGGGCAGGAGGCATGAGTGTTTCCTTCTGTTGTGCATAGGGTCACTCAATGGGACCTAACAACAACAACACTTCATTATTTGGTGTTATTATAATCCTTCCCAGTAGTAATGTTAATATGCAGCATATATTAAATTTTTCATATGGGCTATGGCTCACAGGATGATTCAAACTGTTGGCATTCAACTATTCATCTAGACATTTGTGGTTTGAACACACCTATCAGTATCATGTAAGAAAGGCCTGGAAATGGAAGGAGCAGGATTCCATATGAACTCATGTCTTAGGGTTGCTGTAACAGAAATTTAGTATCTCGGGTCTAGAGACTAGAATGCCAAGATCAAGGGATGAGCTGGCTGTTTGCTTCCGGAAGGTTCTGAGGGTCTGTTCCATGGTTTGGTGCTCTCTACTATTTGCCTATACTGCTTGGAATTCGGTGGGGAACCTCAGTGTTGGAGTGGTTTGTGCACTGGGCTTCTCACCACAAAGTCCGCAATACGAAAGCAGTTCAACACCACCAGCTGTTTGCAGAATTGATGAGGCTGTCTATTTAGGATAAGATGTACAGTTTTGGAAATCCACAGGGGAAACTCCACTCACCCCGGCAGGTGACTATGAGTCAGAGGTGATTTGATTTTTTGGTTTTGTTTTGGTTTGGGCATTTTCTCATCTATAGACAGATCACTCCAGTCTCTGCTTCCATCATTGTGTACTATTTCCCCTCGAGTGCTTGTCTGTATTTATGTATGCACACAAATATTATTTGATTAGTGCCCACCCTACCACAGTACAACCTCATTGTAACTCATTACATCTACAAAGATTTTATTTCCAGGTAAAAAAGTTATCACAGTTATCCAGGGTTAGGACCTGAACATAGCTTGTCTCACTACCATTGAGTCAATGTTGAATCATAGTGGCCCCCCTGTGGGTTTCCAAGACTACAACTGTCTGCAGGAGTAGAAAGCCCAGTCTTTCCCCCTCAGGGCTGCTGCTGGTTTTAAAGTGCCCACCATGAGGATCACAGCCCAATGCATAACCATCCCACCACCAGGGCTCCTGAACATAGCTTTAGGAGGACACAAATGAATCCATTTCACTTACTCACGTTTATTTACGTTCTGATGCCCTTGCTTTATATGCAACCATGTTCCTAGTCAGTAGGGTGTGTGTTAGGCTGGGTTTACTAGAGAGACAAATCCCTTGACACTCATATATGTGTAAGAGCAAGGTTTATATCAAGAAGTAATTGTATATCAGAAAAACATCCCAGCCAGTCCAACTCAACTCCATAAGCCTGACTAGTCCATAAGTCCTGGTCCAGACTCACGTAGCCACACACAGTGATGCAGAATGCAAGAACATCCCTGACCAATCATGAAAAGTCCCATAGATCCAGTGACTGGCTCTGGCAGCTCTCTGAGTGGCTTGAGAGCAGGAAGGTGAAGGGAGGGAGAGAGAAGATCCAGCCTCCAGAGGCCCATTTCCCTGGGTCACACCATCAAAGAAGATCATCAAGCTGAGACCTGATTGACATATTAAACTCCATCCATATGTTTCTTACAGGTGTCATATAGGCACCAAAAAACCTATCAGTGTGTGCCTAACATCAGGAGGCTATCTAGTCACAGACTGGCAATTCAGTTATTGGCCTCACATGAACTTTCCCACAAACAACTCCAGGGTGGAGTGAGGGGGAAGAATGCACACTGCACCCATTGCATTTGGGGAGGAAGCAGCAAACACTATTAGAAAATGCCTGGGTTTTCACTTAGGAATCAAAGTAGTTGAGAATTAATGATTGCTAGTTTTTAAGTGCACATCTTATATGTAAAGTCACACCCCTTACTGTAGAACTCAGTATACAGCTGCATTGAATTACTATTATCAGCTGAGAGTTCAATATGACCCAATGCTGTAAATGTGCTCTATTGTATTTTATGTTTACATGCTTGACTAGTCATTTGCTTATGTTTGTTGGATCAAATAAACCTGGGCACCATCCCTTGCACTGTCTTCCTCCTAGCTGCTACTTTATCTTGCTACTAAACTTCATCTTGCTACTAAAAGTGAATGAATGGGCAAAGGCTAGCTGAACTTGATGCCTTTTCCCCATAGCACACATTAAACCTTCAAAAAACAGAAGGGGTCCATTACATTCACTAGTCAATGAGAACACAATAAGAAGTGACCTGGCCAAGGCCAGAGAGGCCTGAACGTGGCCTCTCTCCTGAGTGGATGAGGCTGCTTCTATTTATAAACTCATCTGAAAATGCATGAGCTCTACAAGGTCTTTCTTCCCTCTCTGTGACTGCATCTTGAAAGGGCATAAATTAGAATAACAACATCAAATTGCCTAATACCTTGGTGTCAACCAAGGCAATTTATATAAACAAGAATTTACCAGCAAGCAGTAAAGAAAGGCACATAAAGGAAGCAAGCAAGTATCTCTGGTTGTTGAGAGAGGTAAAGGCACTTTGCTAAGCAGAAGTTTGTAACTGTTGGGTGACATGGTTGCTAGGAACTGGAGCTTGGAGGTTGAGAGGTAAGTGGAGACCCAGGGGAAGTTAGCACTCTTTGTCAGTTGCTATGGAGTCTGCGCTGCTTTATGGAACCCCCATGTAAATAAAAACAGCATCTTCCCTGGTCCTGTGCCATCTTCAAAATTTCTCATTTGCTGGTGCTCACAGTGTACATTGAGTTCCTTTCAACCTAGGGGCTCTTCTTCCAGTATTACATGGATGATCTTCCAGTGCTATCCTTGGGATTTCCATTGATTCTTGTTCAGAGTTGTTCACCAGGCGTTTCTTCCGTGCATGACTTAGTCTGAACACGCTGCTGAAACCTGTCTACCATGGGAGGCTCTGTTGGATGTGAGCTACTCCTGGCTATGCTTTTAGCATAAGCACACCCTCATTTCCATTGAGTAGATTCTGACTCATAGGGGCCCTATAAGACAGGAGAGAACTGCCCCTGTGGGTTTCAGAGACTGTAACTCTATATAGGAATAAAAAGCCTCATCATTCTCCCTCAAGGTGGCTGGTGGTTTTGAACTGCTGACCATGCCATTAATAGCCCAACACATAACCTACTGTGTCACTGGGGCTCCTCCTAACAACACTCATGTCACCACAACACAACAAACTGAATGTGTAGGGCTGGTAATGGAAAGTTATTAGCTGTTTTTAATTCTGTTTTTGTTTTGTCATATCTATAAAGCTGAAATAATAGTCTCACAGGGTGTTATGAAGATTAGATGAAGTAACATCTTTAAACAATTAAAAATGTATTTCACCTTTGGCAGATGCTCAATAAATGATAGTTACTGGGCTTCCTATGAGTCTAAATCATCTTGCTGAGAGTGAGATTTATTGGGCATTTGTATCAACACTATCCTCATGATATGCAGAAAATGAGCAGCAACTTTAGCCAAAGTCTATTTGTATAATCTCCTCTAAATGTATGGCATAGAGAAATTGTTTCCAATGATTTTAGCAGCTGATAATTTTTAAAATAAAGTCTTATGAATTACCTTCAAATATGAACCACACAATCTAGCTTTAGAGACTGGGGAGCAAAATAATACAATGAGAGAAAAGGAACGGAAAACATACACTAATGGAAATGCTGAGCCCCTGCTTCTCTTGCATGAAAGCAGATCCAGACTCACCAAACTCTTAAAATCCTCATGGACTTAAAACCATCCTGGGTCACCCTGTAAATAGCAGTAGGACATTAGCATCAGCCCAGAACTCCCCTGGGAGCTGGGGGCCTCAGCTAAGCCTAGTCTACAGTTTAGACTAGGCGGAACCAGGAGCCCTGAGAGAAGGTCCTCCTCCCCAACCTGGCACAACAGCCCATGTTGTGCTTTTCTTCTGAATTGGAAGGGGGTGAAGATCAGATATGGGAAAGCATAATGGGGATTTTCCATATTGGATACAACTTAAAGCAGGTTTTAATTCCCAGTTAGGAGTTGACTGTCACCACAATTACTCTTGAATTAAGTCTCATGGCCAAAGAGGCAGGCACGCACACAACACTCAGCAAGCACTGGGCAAGGTTCTCTGTGTCTTGTGTGTGTTCATATATGCAGTGCTCATGAACTCATTAGAGGTAGTGCAGGTTGTTGTGAGATGCCATCCAATAGACTCTGACTCATGGTATCTCCAGGCAAGATGGCATGAAACTCTGCCCAGTTCTGCATCATTCTCATGAGGAGCTATGGATTGAACGATAGTGATTCATAGGTTTTCACTGACTGATTTTCAGAAGTAGATCACCAGACCTCTGTCTTCCTGGGCTGTTTCCCTTTAGAAACTCAGCTGAAACCTGTTTGACCTTATGTTGGTGGTGGTGGTGGAGTTATGTACAGTCAAGGAGGTTCTGACTCATAGCAACTGTGTATACTACAGAATGAAACTGTCCAGTCGGGTGCCATCCCCATGATATTTCTTATATTTGAGCCAATCAATGCAAGCATTGTGTCAATCCATCTTTTGCACTGCCCTCCCACTTCTGACCTGATAGTATCAAGAAAGTCTCTATGGAGAGATGAAAGGTGGCTGTGCATGAGATGCATTGGGTTAGTCTTAATTTTGCAGCTGAGGTACAGGAGCATTCAGTAACTCACTCAAAGTCACTCATTTAAAAAGCAGCAAAGCTCACATTTGAGCAGCGATAGTCTGGTTGCAAAGTCTGTGCTCTCGATATTAATACTTGGCAGAGTGTATCCATGGTAGTAGTGAGGCAGTGAGAGTCACCTGACTTCCCCTGGAGACTATCTTCAGATAGAATTGATTTTAGTCTTTTGCCCATCATGTTTAGTTAGTCCAATCATATGTTCTTAAGCCAAACCTCTTGGAGTATTTTAAACCCATAGACAATAGTGTCTATCCACTTCCCACTCCACCCCCTGAAAATATTGTAATGAAAGTTCTGGCCTATGGATTTGTGTGACAACATTCAATCTCTGTTTAAGAATTGTTCTGTTGATTAAAAATAGGTCTAATTACCAGGAGCTAAATCAATGGCATTATAAGTAGGATCTCATGCTTCATGGAGATGATTGATAAGTTTCTCTCATATAAAATAACAAAGATGTCTCTAAGGTGAACTAGAGGCATATAGAAAGCATAGATATAGGAATGGCTTTAGTGTTCACACTTTATCCTAACTCCAATGTAAAAACAACTAGTTCCTACAACATGGCCCCACTCTATACTTGCCCTCATGTAGAAAACATGGAAGATACGGGTGCTACAGCAAAGTGCGGTAAAGAAGATAGATGGTGCCCAGATATTAGAAAGAATAGTGTCTGGCTTCTTAAAGACTTATTTCCCAATAAACAGCCATTTAAGTAAGATGTCAACCAAGCCCACGTGGAATAAACACACCATTCTGCATGATCCAAGGATTGTAATAACACTATCCAAATCCAAAGGAGAGAATGGTATTAGAGCTTAAATTGTGAAACTAGTTTGCAGAAGGCTTTGGATAATAGTGAAACTCCTGTACATTTGCCGGATCTACACATGGAATAAGCCTCTGGTGTTTTCCTTTGGACCATAATTAAGTAATGGGAATCTGCTGTTTATCAAACAGAAAGTATTGTGGAGATGAGTATAGTAAGTTAAAATGAAAACTCTAACCTGAATGTTTAACACCTTACCATTTGATCACTTTTGAGACACTTTGAGCTTGATCTGGTTTTTGTTATTTTCTGGGTTTTGGTTTCAAACTGGGGTTTATCTCTGATTGTTGGTAGCATTCTTCACTCTGCTATGTGTTTTTCCATTTTTCAGAATATGAAAGTGTGATATTTACATAATTTCTTGTCAACTTGATATCTAAGGGTGGAGTCTAGCCTGTCAATCAGTTCACAACCTGATGGTACCTCTTTGTGGGCATGATCTTCTTATAAGGAGCGACCTAGTAACTTCCTCTCCCCCTTCTCTCTGCCTTCACCTTCCTGTTGTTGAATCACTTGCCAAGCTGCAAGAACCACCACAATTGGAGCCACAAGACTTCACACCAACCAGTCGGTGATCTTCCTGCATTCTACATCATTGCATGTCACTTCCTGAGTCTGGAGAGGGATCTATGGACTACTATTAGACTTAGGGACTTGAGTTGTACAGACTACAGGAGGCAGAGATTCATACCAGTGATCTCAAAGATAATCAGGCAGACTTTATCAAATGAGAAAGACAGTCAAACAAAACAATAAAATAAGTGGAAGGAAACCTGAGATCAATGATAGATGCTGTAAATAGGAACTATATTAGAATAATTGGTCTACTCGAGCAAAACACAATGAACTAGTCGACAGCTAAATTAGCAAGGGGATTTTTAGAAGCAAACTTTCCCACCTTAGTGAATGAGAATCAGACAGGAAACCTATTAGATTTAACCACAGGAAGAACTCACCAAGGCATATAATAGTTAAATTATCCAACTTCAAGGAAAAAGAGAAAAATCTAAGAGCAGCAAGAAAAAGGAAGGCAATCACATTCAATGGTGCTAAGGTAAGAATGTGCTCAGACCTATTAGCAGAAACCATGAAGTTCAGTAGAGAGTAAAGTAACATTTTCCAAAAGCTAAAAGGAAAAAAAAAAAATCTGCTCAAGAATCCTCTACCCTGCCAAATTAACTATTAAGATAGAAGGAGAGATAAGAGTCTTCCAGGATAAAGAAAAACTCTAAGAATATGCCATAGGACACCCAACCCTGTGGAACATCCTTGCCAGCTCACTATGGTCAGAAGACCCAAATCCACCAAGCACAAGCATTAGACCACTATATAACCTAACTCCACCCAGAAGCCAACATGCCGATAACAATTATCAAGATAACATGGCCTCAGAGGGAAAAGAAGGCAAGAATTAAACCCTACACACAAACACCGTCCACTGATATGAAGGGAGGAAACCACCAAATATAAAATGCATGAGATGACAGTAATGAATCCACAGGTCATGATAATAACTCTGAATGTCAACTGTCTCAATTCATAGATTAAAAGAAAAAGGCTAGAAGACTGGCTCAGAAAACAGAACCCATCAACTTTTTGCCTGCAAGAGACACATCTTAAGCTCACAGACAAAAATAGACTAAGAATAAAAGGCTGGCAGAAAATATCCCAGAAAATAAACAGCACCTTAAAACAAGCAGGAGTTGCAATCCTAATCTCTGACAAAATTGTCCTCAAGGTTTGAACCATAAAAAGAGACAATAAGGGGCACTATATAATGTTCAAAGGATCAGTAAACCAGGAACCAATGAGCATAATAAATATATACCTGCCTAACAAAACACTCGTGAAATTCATCAAACTATTCAAAAGATGAAAAAAGAAATCACAGATTCAACAATCATAATAGGTGACTTTAATACACCACTATAAGAGAAAGATAGATCACTGGGAAAGAAGATCATTAAATAGGCTACAGAGCTAAACATTATAATTAAGCAACTGAATCTGAGAGACATATATATATAGCTTTCCATCCAAAGGCAAAACATTCACATTCTTTTCAACTGCTCATGGCTCATTTTCGGAAACAGACCACATGCTGGAGCACAAGTCAAGCCTGAGTAAATTCAAACACAGATATTACTCATATGTCCTTCTCGGGTCACCCTGCCATATAACGAGATTAATAAAAGGATGACCAGAAAACAAGGGAAAACAATTGGAGGATGAATATTGATCTTCTGCGACATGAATGGGCACTGCCTCAGATTAGAAAGGAGCTTAGGACATTTCTAGAAAATAATGAGAATGAGAATAAAACATATAAAAATGTATGGGATACAGCAAAAGCAGTTATGAGAGGTAGCTTGAAAACAATAAGCACATATAAGAAAAAGGAAGAGAGACTTATGACTAATACACTATCACAAAAATTCCCACAACTAGACCAGAGTCAACAGAACAACCCCTCCAATAACAACAACAAAAAAAGAATAATAAAAATCATGGCAGAGTTAAACCAGTGTAAAGACAAAAGAATGATGCCAAAGATTAATGCAGCAAAAAAAAACTGGTTCTTTGAAAGGATCGTCAGAATCAACAGACCACTGGCAATCCTAACCAAGGAAAGGAAGGAACACACATCAACAGCCAGGATGTGGGATGAAACAGGAGAAAGCACAACAGACCCCAATGAGATTCAAAGGATAATCACAAAGTACTATGAAAGTCTGAATTCTAATGAATTCAACAACATAGAAGAAATTCAGCAAATACTTGGAAAAACAAGATTATCCCAGATAGAGGTAAAAAACCTCAACAGACCAATAGCAAAATAAGAAATAGGAGTGGTTATCAAGAAGCTACCAACAAAAGAAGCTCCTGGACCAGATGGCTTCCCAGGAGATTTCTACAAAGCAATCAGGGAAGAGCTGCCACTGATCCTCCACAAATTACCCCAGAGCATAGAAAAGGATGACAAATTCCCACATTCTTTATATAGCCAGTATAACGTTGATACCCAAAGTTCAAGGAACCCACAAGAATAGAGAACCCCAGACCATATCTCTAATGAACATCGATGCAAAAATCCTTAAAATATTGGCCAATAGAATGCAAAAGTATTTAAAACATATCATCCACCTTCATTAGGTAGCTTTCTTCCCAGGCAAGCAGGGATGGTTTAACATCCAAAAATCCATCAATATTGTACACCACATTAATAAGAAAAAGTATAAGAACCATATGATAATATTAATAAATGCAGAAAATGCATTTGACAACATCCAACTCCATTCCTAATTAAGACACTCAAGAAGATAGAAATGAAAGGAAAATTCCTCAAGTTAATACCAGCTATCTAAGAAAAGCCAACAGCCCACATCATAGTTAAGGAAGAAAAGAGGAAACAAATCCCACTGGAAAAGGGGACCAGACAAGGATGCCCTTTGTCCCCACTTCTATTCAATATCACACTGCAGGTCCTAGCAAACAACATAAGACAGCAGAAGGACATTAAATTTACCCAACTGGGAGAGGAGAAGGTGACACCATCTCTATTTGCAGATGGTGTGATTCTGTACATTGAAAATTCCTAACACTCCACAACAGGAGTTCTGATGGTGATAGCAGAATATGGAAGAGTGTCAGGATACAAGCTCAACACACAGAAGTCTACTGGTGTGCTATATACACTGGACAAGACCAGGAACAAGGAGATCAAGAAGGCAGTACCCTTCACAATAGCCAAGAACAAATTGAAATAGCCTGGGATTTATTTAACAAAAAAAACAACAAAAGACTTATACAGGGAAAACTACAAGACCCTACTACAGGAAACCAAAAGTGACCTCTACAAATGGAAGAATATCCCCTGCTCATGGGTTGGAAGACTCAATATAGTAAAGATGTCAATCTTACCCAAGTAACTTTATAAATTCAATGTTATCCAAATTCAAATATCAACAACCTTTTTGAAAGAATTAGAAAAACTAACCACCAATTTCATATGACGTGGGAAGAAGCCCAGAATTAGCAGAGAACTCCTCAAGAGTTCAAAT
>NW_022111370.1:341284-342350 GCF_000313985.2 Echinops telfairi | reverse complement strand
GAGATGATGGCATGGGGTGGGGGAGCAGGATATTTCCCAACCCCGGGGGAGAGAATTGGTTATGCCCCCACAGAATTGGGAGTGTGCATACAGACCCCACCATGACGCACCGAACCATGAGAGCAATGTAACCACATGGAGAAATGCATGAAAAGATTGGACTACAGGGCTGGGCCCAACTGACCCCTCCCTAGAAGTATGTGCAGCAGAGACCAACACTAAACCTGCAGGGTGAGAGAGGCCTGCATGAAAGCAAACCAGGAAGGACAAATAGGGAGGGAGGACGATGACCATGCACGAAGTTGCTAAGGCACAGAGCGGACTGCGTGACATGTTGTCCTCTTACTAGAGCACACTGTGACAGAGGACAACACTGGGGATACATGGTCTGCACCTAGCCCACCCCCACCCCCAAGCGGGCAAACCAATAAGAGAACATAACAGATTAGCAACTGGAGCAAAACCAAGCCACAAACCCCTTAAAGAGCTCCCCAAATAGACTTCAGGGGCAGCTCCTGAAACTACCCCAGGACCAATGGGGAGATAGTTATAAAGGTCAGCAGACAGACCTGGAATTATGTATGTTTTGCTTTTTTACCTTTTCTTTTTTCAATCTTTTATTTTCTTTTGGTTTGGTCTATGTCATTTTTGGTTTGCCTACTTATATAAGCTAGGCATGGGAAGCAAGCTTGAGGATAAAGCAGTGGGATCAAGGGTCCCAGAGGGACTTGTGGGGAGAAGGTGGCGGGGAGAGGGTGAGGTGAGCAAACAACGCATACACAGGGAAACAACTAGGGAATTAAAATCAACAACAAAGATATAGAGATCCTGAGGGTGTTGGAGCAGTAGTAATCTAGGTAAGAGGAAGTACTAAGAGGAAGAAGAACGGCTAGAGGGATGGTGGGTCCAGAGGAAGGTAAAATGAAACAGAGGAATTATCTAGGAAGCAAAGTTATGAATAGAGGTATAAGCTAGGTGTGTACATATATAAATACATTAATCCATAAAAAATAGTGGCATTGGCCTACGTACATAGACTTATATGGCAATACACTGAAGTAGTGGA
>NW_022111370.1:338203-340288 GCF_000313985.2 Echinops telfairi | reverse complement strand
AAAGGTACAGTCTCAACAACTGACAGGGACAGATCTGCGCTGGGCTATCAGGTCTCTGTGAATCAGGATTGACTCAATGGCAGTGAGAGAAATGCGAAATGAGCAAAAGGGGCAAAAGTATAGAGGATCCATTATATTTGTGGTCACCAGGGGCAAATTGAAGTCATTGCTTAGAGGCTGTACAGCTTCAGTTCAAAGTAAAGGAAATTGTGGAAACAGAGGTGGAAGGACCAGAACATGATCGACATTTTTAATATCATTGACTTGTACATGCACGAAATGTTAAAATAGCAACTGTTTCATGAAGTATATACTTAGGACAAATTTTCCCCCTGAGAATTAGTGTATTTATTTTTTATTATTCATAAGCTGAGCCTTCATAGAGGGTACTGTGGTTTGTTTTCTGATTCCCAGTGGCACAGTTGGTTAATCAGTGGGCTGCTAACAGGTAGTAACTTTTATAATCACTTTTGGAGCAGATATTCCAAAGCTACAGAGAATCTCACTTCCACAGTGAGCTTCACAGTTTTAATGAGCTATTGATTAGGAAGGAAGGTAACACGATGCAGGAAGACACCCTGAGAAAAGTGTTTAAAAAATCTAAGCCCTCCTTTTTTTATTTCAAGCTACTGATTTCTAATTAGAAGGTACTTGGGTCGGAAGTTGCAGGTGAAGGAGAGAAAATGAGAAACTGGATGGTTTTTACTCACGTCTCCTTCTGCTCCGACCTAGAAAAAGTCTTACAAGAGGGTTAGGGTGGGAGGAAGAGGGCAGGTTGGAACTGGAGCTACCTTTTCAGTGGGAGATGAACAGGAGCCAGAAGAGGAAGGCAGCCTGCTGACAATTGTCATTTCCGCAGGCTCACTGGAGCAAAATGAGAGCTACCACAGAGGGAAAAAATCAAATGTCTGTCTTGGAAGAGGGTTACAGACCATATATTTTGTTGAAGGTTTGTTTTAGAAGAGAGTTAAAGGGAAATCGTGGTAGATCCTGCTAGAGATTTGAGAAGAGCAAATAACAGGAGTTGGGTTTTAGCGTTTTGTTTTGATTTTTTTTAAATCTCACAGTTAGAGGAATTGTAAAAGTCAAGAAGGGCAAGGTCACTGACAAATGCAGGATAATGTAAATGTGCGGCCCACAGCTGAACTCTGCGTTGGTGAAAATACGTTAGTTAACCGGATGTTCTTATTTGGACAGAAGAAAATTGAAGAACTGGCTTGACCAAAGATCTTTTTGTGTGTGGAGAAAATAAATGAAATGATCTTGATTCTATTTGGTCTGATGCAGTATGGCCTGGATTTCTTAAGGGGGGAATGTATGCACCTGTAAATTTAGAAGCCTATAAATCTACCTCAAAGGTCACCTTAGCTATTTTTGCTTTTTATTATATCATGACTTCTCTCTTCTTGGTGCTGTCTGATAGTATCTCTCCCTCTCACTGATTCATAAGCATATTCATGAAAAATTTGAGAATAGAAAATGGGGGATCAGCAAGTTCTATGCCTTCCAGTTTTAATGTGTACTTTCCTATTGCCTCTGTATATTGAATTTCTCTTTTGCATACCTAAAATTTCTTGATGGTTGTCTGGTCTCTATTTTTTCTTTATTTATTTTGTTCTTTTTTTAGTAATATCGCTAGACCCACCACATGGTCACGATGGCTTTCTTTGCAACCAACTTGGAATCACTTAGTGTCATTGACTGCTTCTTTAAGTCATAAAGCTCCTGGTTGAACTTCTGAATCAGTGAAGACTCCCTTGAGCTTCAAAGTGTTCAAAGACTTAGAACACTTAGAAATTCAGACTCAGTACAGCCTCATTAAATATATTTGTTTTTTATAAGTACAATGATAAAACAGAATATAGAAAAGAATGCAAAAAATAAAATGATCTCATTTCTTCCCTCCGAATGTTTCCTGGCTGGGATTCTCCTACAGTATCTATTCTCTTTAAATCCTACACCATCTGTCTTTGAACTTATTGGCTGCCGACCACCCAGAGTTGAGACTCCATTGACCTGGGGAGTCAGCAAAATTGGGCAGAGAGGGAGATCTCTTTCAGAAGATGCACAGAGTAAAGACAATGA
>NW_022111370.1:319477-336187 GCF_000313985.2 Echinops telfairi | reverse complement strand
GGGTGGAGACTGCACCCATGACACTTTCATAGGGGCCAACACCAAAATGACTTCCTCTAATATTTGTGTGCACTGTTTCAGCAGAAATTTATATTTCTAATAAAAACATCCATGTTGTTAGAAAAGCAAAACCATTTTTGTGACCCCCAGCTAACATGTATTAATATCTCTGGAAGGAGAAAACTCTATGCTAATTTACTTTGGAGTCCGATTAGTGTTTGACTGAGGAGCCCTGATGGTGTGCTCACTACACATTTGGACTGCGAAATGCATAGTCAGCAATTCAAAACCACCAGCAGCTCCTCGAGAGAAAGACTGGGCTTTCTACTCCTGTAAACAATTACAGTCTCAGAAACCCACACGGGTCACTATGAGTCAGCACCAACTGCTTTCCTGGTGGTATGATTAGGCTACTAATCACAAGATCAGCAGTTCGAACCCACCGGCTGCTCTGATGAGGTTTTCTATTCACATTAAGATTTAGTCTTGAAACGCAAAGGGCCTTTCTATTCGATCCTACAGAGTCACCGTGAGCTGGAATAGCCTCACAGTGAGTTGAAGCTTTGCTTTAATTCTCCCCTGCTATTGTTTCCATTTGAACTGAATTACAATGATACTGCCCATCACATGATAGTGTCTGTACATTCTACAAGCATACATATCATGTTGCATACATGATATTTTTATAGTTGCTGGTCTTGCCAAATATTTTAGTGTTTTAGCTACAATATTGTGCAAGGTCCTATTTGTGAGCCTCGATCACTAACTTTTTGGCAATAAAATAATCCCAAACTTTCACTGTCGTCAAGTTGATTCTAACTCATAGAGACTCTATGACCAGTAGAACTACGGTGTAAATATTTACCAGAACAGAAATGTTTATCTTTCTCCCACAGAGCACCGGGTGAGTTTGAACTGCTGACATTGTGGTTGGCAGTCCATAATGCAACTCACTACAATACTGAGAAAATGAATGAGTGACTTTTTAAAAGGATCCCGCTGAGCTACTAAGAAAAACTAAAACCAAACTCACTGCTACTGAGGTGATTCCAACTCTAGAGACACTATAGAATAGGGTAGAACTGCCCCTGTGAGTTTCCAAGACTGTAACCCTTACCAGGGGAGAGGCTATTCAAGGCAGAAAGATTTTATGAAACAAATGTAAAATATGTCAGTATTCATAGCATATAAGAAACACTGCATTTCAGCAATTAATAACTACATTCCATATGACTCTATGATTGAAAATTATACTAAATGTTACTAAGGATTCCGTGTGGGCTGTGCAGGAGGAGGTTCACTGGAGGTGGGAGTAACACCCCAAGCTGACCCACTGGATGGCACCAGCCCCGGGGATGCCACTGAACCCACCAGCCGCATCCTTGTAACTCACACATTGAGGAGATAGAGTGAGGTGTGTGTGTGAAGTATTTTATTCTTGAGAATTTGAAATCACAGAATCCTTAGTAACATGAGAAAATTGAATCATAGCTATGCAAAAATGTATTTATTTATAAGTATGGAATTTATTTACATGTGGTTACTTGATATCATCCTCAGATAGATCCACATGATGAAATAAGGAGGAGAGCACATAGTTAGATAAATTCTCGTTGGGAGTAGGTCTTAACAGAACTTTAAACATTATCCCATGGAAGAAGGTTCTCTAGCAGAACACAGCTTTTCCAAACTGGATTTAATAGAGCACACATATTTTAAATCATTTAATTGGGTGCTCTTACAGATATCATAACAGTCCATTATTCAATCACTTCAAGCATTATTGTACAATTGCTACTACATCCTGTTCCAAAACGTTTTCTTTCTTCTTGAACTCCTTCATATCAGCTCCCCTTTATCCTCTCCCTCCCCTCCAGAAACTATTATTATTATTATTGCCATATCCTACACCATCCAATATATCTGTTAACATACAATTCTGTTGCTCTCTCCCCTCAAGTTGGGTTATAAGTCATCAGTACTATCAGATCTCTCTTCCCACCCCTTTCTTCCCTTACTCCCAGGGAACCATTACTCCTGTTATTATTTCTGAAGGATTATCTATCTTGGTGTTCATGTACCAAGCTATCTGAATTAAACAAATGAGCATATGTAAGTCTAGCATGATTAATGAGGTAAAACAAGTAAAAATCATAATAATAAAAGAAATAAAAGATAGTTATATGTTTTATCAGTGCTGTACCACACCCTGAATTTATCATCCCTTCTGTGTGACCCTTCTGAGAGGGACAGTCTAATTATCTCACAGGAGGGCTTTAGGTCTCCAGCACATCCACGCTCCTTCACATCAATTTGGTTGCTTGTTTTTGAACTTCTGATACCTATTCCTGTGATCCCATGATCACACAGGCTGGTGTGCTTTTCCATGTGGGCTTGGTTGATCCCCGGCTAGATGGCCACTTGTTTAACTACAAGACTTTAAGAGCACAGACCTCATTCCTGAGAGCACACATTTTTGGAACCTTTGATGAAGTGCATTTGGATTAACATAGATATGAATGAGTGTAGTGGATACTTAGTGGATACTGTGGTGTTACACTTAAATCTTCTCTCAGTATCAATGTGCCCATCACCAATGATGGAAATATCAATGCCTGATCGATAACAAGACCACCACTAAGTGCTGCCCTCAATTCCAGAGCTCCACCATCAGAGGCTGGCCTATGACCGCTGACTTGCTGTTGACAGGATATGAAGGCTTCGTCCTTTTCTCTTACTTTGAGACGAATCTGAAGGCCATCTCTCCACTTGAGAACTTCTCACAGAATCAGCTAAGACCTCAGTACATGCACCTTGTAAATGAGCATCGCTCTGTCCCTTCCCATCTCCATCAACTTCTTACAGGTGTGTCTTTCCTCAGAGCTCTTGCCCGTACATCCGCAATTGCTATTTCCTGGCAAGCCAAATTAAGATTGCTAGCATTATTTCAATAGGTCTTCAAATGCTCGTGTGAACTTTTGACAAAGTCATGTTTCGCGTGTTTCCTTGTCCAGTGAACCTGAAATTTTTGATGCAGAATTTGCTGATTTTTATATATGTTTACTGTCCATGAGAATAACCTCATTCTAAAGTGTCCCCTTCTTTTTCTGGAAAGCTTGCTCAGTATTTTCATCTACACAATTCATCTAAAAGAGAACCATGAGCCATATGTTCCATCATTTCCAAGAATGAACTCCTAATTTGCCCGAGGTCTCCCCTGAGGCCTCAAGTCACCAATAAAAACTAGTCTCAGGTTCATTTTGCCTGACTATAATCCCAAGTATTTTTTTTTTACAATGTCTTAATTTAAACCTAATAATGAAATTGTGAATAAAGAGGGAATTCCAATGCCTTCTATGAATGTCAATAAACTGTGTTATGTAGGAATATATTAAACGTTCTAAGGGAAAGAATGATGTTACCTGTAAGTAAATCTGACAAGTAAGAATGTGCACCGATGCACACACATATGCACACTTAATCATATGTAAAATGTGTAGGGAACCTGAGAGGCCCCTGCAAAATACAAATAGTTAGGCGTTTGACCATAAGATGAGAGATTTGTATTTGGAATGCATCTGGAGGTGCCTAGGTAGACAGGCCTCATGATCCACTTCCAAAGGTCACAGACTTGAAAACCCAATGAAATAGTTCTACTCTGCCAACATGGTGTCACCGTGAGTTGGAATTGACTCAATGACAAACCAGCCAACAAGCTAACCAAAACAACAAGTAACTGAGAGACCAGATTGGAGGTCAGGCACGGTTAAACCAGATGCTGGGGCCAGAGGAGGTACTCCACTCCTGCCTGTTGCCGGTGATGGACACACACACACACACACACACACACACACACACACACACACACGAAGATTGGAAAAAGGGGAAGTTACTCCTTCAATATGAAAGGGACAGTGGCTTAAAGAGCCAGTGGGTGACCTGCAAGGGCAGTGAATGATTTAGTGTGGTTCTTCTAGCTAAAGCCTCTAACTTCCAACAAACAAACTTCCCCTGCAAGGGTCTGGGAAGAAAGTGGGGGTCTAGGGTGGGGGGATATTTGAGGATTCACCTGAGTGATTGCAAACAGGATTCCCTGGAGTGGTATCCTGCTGTGTATAAAGTGAGCCCTTTGAGAAGCAGGAGAAAGGATCTCATGACCAGCAAGAGCCAGGAGAGGAGCATGACCGCTGAGCCTGAGGACCGTGTGCAGTGAACCCCCTTGGTCCAGATGACAACTATACCATCAGATGACCAGTAGCTGAACCAGGAGCGAGAGCATGGGACAGAGGGATGGACTTCCCAACCCACAGAGCTAGTTGAGTGCTATTGTATAGGAAACTGACTTGCAGAATGGGGTGCATCTGGGAACTAGATTGGGGGAGTTGGACTTGCTGACCCACAGCAGTGGAGCTGAGTGCCTTTGGACTGAGGTTTACTGCAGTCTCTGGACACTTCATTCAGGGAGCTGGGTTTGCTGATCCCCAGAGCTTGAGCTGAATGCCTTCGGATTGAAGCTTCCAGCAATTGTATGCCACTTTGGGCATTTTTTAGTAGACCTTAAGCTTTGTAATGTGTCCTGGTAAACAACTACTCTGAGCATTTCTCACTGGCATTTCAATGTGTTGACTTCCTCATACGCAGGACTTTTGTCTGTTAGTTTCTGTATTGCCATTGTAATGAATATAAGAACCTAGTGGAAAATTGTAGAACATTAATTAAGATAACAAAATTGATGAAACTCCTTCATTTTAGAGCTGAAACAAATGAGGTGCAGAGTAGATACTAGCTAAGGTGAGAAAGATTGTGGTAGAATTAAATTTGGATCTCTGACTTCTAAAACCTAAGTCTAAAATAGGTCTGTTTGTCATTCAGATGCACGGATTCAGGGCAGGAAGAATGATTATCTGCTTTGCCATTAAAAAAAATCCTTTCTTTATGAAATCACAATGGAACTCTGTGCCACATATCCATTTGATTCACAAACACCCAATGAAACACAGCTTCTCAGCATAGTTCATGCATAAAAGCTAGGAACAATCATAAACAGAACTGTATCTTTTTAAAAAATGCCTGTCATTCTCACCCTAAACCATAGAGCATTAAGATTTAACAAACCATGGGTCAGGGATTCAATAAACCGTCCAGTAGTCAAAAACATCAACAACTCTAAGAAACATTTAATAATGGAATATAGAGTTATGGAAAAGAAAATACGCACAGTCTGGCATCATTGCAACAAATGCACCCAGAAGTTGTTTTTGTAAACATTCGTGTGTGTGTGTGTGTGTGTGTGAGTGTGTGTGCACGCGCATCTTTTTACAGACCCAAGCAGCCCGACCTGCACAGAAATCGTGTATGAAGGTTGCATGGCAGCAAGCATGTTCCACACAGACCCCCCTCCATGTAAGTCAACATGCTGAACCAGTGAAACCCACCCCATTGGTACCCTGTAGATCGCGTTCCCCGACACAAAATAGCTACACAGACTTCTTTGCCATCACAGCATTGTCATGAATGTGTTAGGGGGTTGTACACCTTGACATAGTGGCAAGCACAGGAGCAAAGACCCTGAACGGAGGAAGAAACCATTCAGCATCCACTTAGAGCGAGCCACTAACAGATTCCTTCAGGTTCTTATTGAAAGGGCGGTTCACCTCAGGTGTCTGCTACACAAACGAGGTCTTTCCTGTTAATAAAACAGAATTGGCAGAACCTTGGGATTGGTACTTTTCTACCTCCAAAGTAAATGACTACTTCAAATTTTCAATCATTTTCTCCATTTAAAATAATGCAGCAGTGAGAATCAATTTCAGAAGACAAGTGCCTTGATTTGAGTAATTGTTGAAGAGTCGTGTTCCCAAGGTAACCTTGGTTTTCTTTCCCAAGCATCTGAGAATTGTGAATGTTGATAAGTTTAATGCTCTACCCATGTAATGCCAGCCATTGAAACCGAGTGAAAATTCTGGGCAAGAGCAAACACAAATAAGCATGACTTCGGATGTTTTGTACAGCCTCAGAACCCACCCACAGGGGCAATTCTACTCCATCCTTTAGGGTCTTTATGTCTTGAAATAGACTGAATGGCAGTGAGATTGAGGATAGTTTGTAATGCTGAGTGGTGATGATAGACTTATTCCTGGGTGCTCATTAGAAATGCTGATTCCCAGGTCTCGCACTAGGAGACTTTGAATCAGGATGGAAAGTAGGTTTTTGTTGTTGTTGTCATTATTGTTGGTTGCCATTTAGTTGACTCTGATGCATTGACCAACCTTACTTAGAAATTGTCCAGTCCAGAACCAACTTTATAATCATTGGCAGGTTTGAGCTCCTTGCTTTGGTCATTGTGCCTAATCATCTCACCAAAGATCCCTCTCACCACGACTGACCCTTCACTTTATCTGTGATGATGTATGGGTCTCATTACTCATGAAGCATGAGGTAACTCCTTTGGAAAAACAAAGAAATGAGCCCAAATGGAAATTGTAATGAACCCATAGACCATTGGGAGCTGAATTGAACTTGTAAAGTAAGAAGGAGGTATTGGAAGTTCTCTCAATCGAGTAGCTACTTGCAGCAACTCTGCCTTTGCACTGTGGATCATGGGGGGCAAATAAAGGGCAGTAGGCATAGAAATGATTGGTGAAGACTAAGGCAATAATCAGAGAGTATAAGCAGAAGAAAGAGGTAGAAAACATCCACTACAGAAACACAATTGTGTTACTACTTGCTAACTGCCTAATTGAGTTACACCCTGAGCAGAGTTGTTTATAATAATAACCATAAAAACAAAATTTTAAACAATAATGATGTATTTTTGTAACTCTTTAGTTTATATATATTACTTGACCATGCACAGGGAATATAGAATCAGAAATCCAGTTTATTTTCACCTCATGATCTCAACTGTAACCTCCCTGACATACTGAGATACTTACTTGTTATCACAATGCTTGGTTCACTGGGGTTGTTGGTAGATGCCCTCAAGTTGGTTTTGACTCATAGTCTATGCACAACAGAACAAAGCACTGCCTAGTCCTACTCCACTCCCACAATTGTTCTAGTTGAGCTCATCGTTACAGTCGTGCAATCTAGTATCTCGAGTGCCTTCCTCTTTTCCCCTGATCCTTTACCAAGCATGACGTAGTGTTCCAGGGATAAGTCTTTCCTGAAAACCCGTCCAGAATATGTAAGACAAAGTTCTGCCATCTTGCTTCAAATGAGCACCCTGACTGTACTTCTGGGAGATTTGTTTACTCGCTTGGTTGTCCACAGTACTTTTAATACTCTTCACCAACAGTGTAACTCAAATGCACCAATTATTTTGTGGTCTTCCTTGTGAGTTGCTCAGCTTCTACAGGAATATAAGGCAATTGAAAATACTCTGACTTTTGTCAGGTGCTCCTTACTCATCAAAGTGATACTTTTGATCATTAAACCCTTTAAAGAGGTCTTGTATGGTCGATTTGTCCTGAAAAAATACGTCCTTTGATTTCTTAACTACTGCTTCCATGGGAGTTGATTACAAATCCAAGTAAAACAAAATCCTTGAAAACTTCAAACTGTCCTCCATTTGTCATGAGATTGTTACTGGTTCAGTGTGATGATTTTGTTTTCTTTGCTTTAGGTTGCAATCCATGATGAAGGCTGGTCTTTGATTTTCACCAGCAGGTCTTCAAGGCTGGCTTTTAGCAAGCAACGTGGTGTCATCTGCTTATCAAAGTCGTTCATGAGTCTTTCTTCAATCATATAGTCCAATTACTCAAATTATTTGCTCAATATACCAAACAAACCCGTAGAGTGAAATGATACAACGTTGACACACACCTTTCTGATTTTAAATGAAGAAATATTCCTTTGTTCTGTTTGAATGACTGCTTCCTGATCCTTTGACACGGAAGTGTTCTAGAATGGCAATTCTTTGCAATGTTATCCATAGCTCATAATGAACCATGACCATGTTATAAGATTCCAATTAAATATCTGGAAATAGAAATATTTGTGGTTGGTGAAAGACACTGACACATTAGAAATTACGGAGGAACTTTTGGGGGACCTGGTATATCTGCGTTGGGATCTTTCTCAGACTTGGCTGTGTGCATCTTGACATCCACCTCCTTTTTCACTATAATAATAAAGCTGTGTCCATAAGTGTGGTGCTTTGTTGAGTTCTGTGAGTTGTTCTTGCTAATTATCAAATTCCAGTAAGTACCAGGATCTAGTAGGTCAGAAGTAAGGAGCCAATGGGAACCCCCAAACTTATAGCTGATGGTAGTAGACAGAATCTGTAGCCAACAGGTCAAACATAAGATTCTGTAGGTACCTCCCAGCTGGTGTCTGAAGCCTGGTACACTTGGCAGTCTGGGGCATCGTGCCCTGTAACTTAAAACTAACCAAGATTTGTTGGTGAGGAACATAAGGAAACTTTCTACATGTGGAATTGATGGGAAATGGATTCCTGCAATTTTGTTGATCTCTGAGAATTGAAAAAGCTAGATTTTAATTGATATAAACATTTACTGTGAGAAATGGAGGTTGATTTCAATACATATGATGTCAGTGTTAATTTTATGATTTCTAAATGCTATATAAGATGTTAGTGAAGTTGGACAGAGCATATGAAACATTCTTTTTAGCATTGTATAATGTTATTAAAATCTAGAATCATTTCGGAGTAAAAAAATTGTAATGAAATAAATTTTAAATTAAGTAATCTGAATGTGAAAAAGGATATTACTGATAAATCAACTTAATCATGAAGCTGAGATGTGCAGACAGACTTGTTTAAGGTTATAGAAATCTTGAATTTTGGCCTCTGGTTACTGGTGCTTTCTATAAATACCACCTCTTAGTCCACTGTTAATTTCATTCTCAGAAACCTGGTGGCCAGTGGTTACCATTGGGCTGCAATCTTCAAGGTCAGCAATTCAAAACCACCTGTGCTCCACAGGAGGAAGACGGGGCTTTCGACTCCCTGAAAGAGTTCCAGTCTTTGGTACGCACCAGGACAGTGCCTCCCTGTGCTGGGGGTCTCTATGAGTCAGAATCAAAGCAATGGCAGTGCGTTTGTTTTGCTTTTGTTGTTTTTGTTCTGTAAACACTTCAGGCTATATGCATAAACTAGATCAATATGTTATACATAATTTTTTAGCATAAAGGAAGAGGATACTGATATTTCTTATCAAACAGATAGCAATGGCCAACACATCACCCTGAAGAGCACTTCCTCGTCTTAATTTAAAGAAGAGCTTTCTAGAAACAGCTATGTGTAGAGGTGCCCCAAAGTGAAAGGTTATTATTAAGAACACCAAGTAAATAACTTTTGATTGATGTAACCAGCACAATCCAAAGTAAGTCAAGGTCAATTAAAATACACAGAGTAAGTTGAAAATGAAGGATCAAAATGGATCAGGGCAGCTTTAATGACTGGTTCCTAAGCACTTTTTGCTCATTTATCCGTTAGACAAATTTAAGAAAAAATCTTGCCCATATTTGAGATGATGTCTAAAATTTCATCTTTAGCTTAGCTAGATACAAAAGACACCATTTCTGAAATATTACAACTAATGACACTTTTAAATTAAACTGTCAGATTATCTTGTAAAATCTATCCAGCACAGACTAAATACAAGTTGAAAATTGAACTACTTCATTTAGCAAATAAAAGCAAGTTTAGAAAAACCCATTTACATTAAAAATGCACATCACTTTTTTTATTCCACTTCAACTTGCATTCCCATTTCAATTTCCTCACGGAATTTTATGTCTTTTAAAAAACACATTTTGTACATGAACATATTTGATGATCATGAAATCATATTTAGTACAATAAAATCATGTGAGTAAATAAAAGATGCTTTTAAATTCCCAGTGTTCATAATATTCTAAATATTATCAACAAAAACTCTATCTGAATAGAGTGATAATTACAAATTGTTATTGTTGTTGTCAGTTGTCTTTGATTAATTCTAGTCCATAACAACCACATAGGTGCACAATAGACGGATCTGTAAAATTTTTAAGCCTGTGACTTTAAGAAACATAGTCAGCCATGTCTTTGGAGACACAGCTAGGTAAATCTTGCTGGCACTCCAGTGCTTAAACATTTATAACACCCAGGGACTCCTATAAATGTTTTAGGGTCTAATTTTTTAAAGCATAAATAATTTTAAATCATAAATAATTACTAAGATTGTAGGGTATCATTCAGTCAATTCCAATCCATTATAACCTATGTACAAAAGCATGAAACATCGTCAGTCATGAGTCATCCTCGCATTTTTTTCTTATGTTTGAGCCCATTGTTGCAGCCACTGTGCCAATCCATCTCGTAGAGGGCCTTCCTCTTTTTTGCCACCCCTCCCCTTTGACACACATGATGTCCTTCTCTGAGGATTGGTCTCTCCTGACAACAGGTTCAAGGTATGTACAACAAAGTCTTGCTATCTTTGCCTCTAAGGAGCACGCTGATCATACTTCTTGCAGGACAGATCAGTTTGTCCTTTAAGCAGGCCATGGCATTTTCAATAGTCTTCCCCAGCACCACAGTTCAAATGCATTGATTCTTCTTTGGCCTTCCTTATCCAATGTCCAACTTTCACACGCATAAGAGATAACTCGGTCTGCTGCAGGTGCACCTTAGCTCTCAAAATAATCGGCTCGCTTGGAAGCACTTTAAAGAGGTCTTGTGCGGCAGATTTGCCCCATGCAATGTATCATATGATCTCTTGACTACCGTTTCCACGAATGTGGAACAAAGCAAGACAGAATCCTTGACAATTCCAATCTTTTCTCCATTTATCATGATGCTACCTGTTGATGCAGTTGCAAGGATTACGGCTTTCTTTACACTGACTTATCATCTACATTGAAGGCTGCAATCATTGAACTTCATCAGCAAGTGCTTCAAGTCCTCCTCACGTCGTATAAGCAAGGTTGTGTCATCTGCAAATCACAGGTTATTAATAAGCCTTCCTAGCACAGGAAGTAGAATATTATTGGCAATAATCTCCCAATGAAGTGGATGGGGCTGGGTCTTTCTCCCCATAAAGTTCTTGTCTCCAATGGTAATTATAACTCATTATCATTTCATAAAATAACTCTCAGTACTAGTTATGTTCATAGTTTTAGTTTTCAGATAGATTTGAGACAAGAGAAAATGTTTTCACCTAAAGAGCTATAAAGGAATGAAAAAGTTGTGATGTGGTCAGTCACTCTATCCTTTGAATTCCTTTCATGTACTTGCAAAGCATATCACATAGCAAACTCCTCAAGAACTATTTTAATTATTCATTAGCACCTAGATCATATATATCTTCAATATTATTGAATTGAAAATCATCTGTCTTGATAATAAAAGTTTTATCAAGGCATTATGATCACTCTCTTCCCTACCATTTCTAGTTGTCCCTTGCTTGGGGTTGGAGTAAGGTCTATATCAAATTGCATTTACCCAAGAAAGAGTCTATATGGTTTAGAAGCAGGAGTTTTTTGACAGCAAGGGAGGCATTTTGTGAAAAAGAATTTTAATTCCTCAAAAGTAGGCTTCTTCCTTCACCGATCAATTTCTATGGGGAAATGTAACAATTGAGAACTTAGAAATTGATTCTCTTAAAAATGATCGGTATACTGGGTACTTCTTAGGAAATTGTGTGTATCCCCAGAGGCACACATCTCCCTGAGTGATCATAGATTATGTCAGATGAGAATTTTCAACAAAAGAGACATAGAGGGAGTTTTTTGTGATAAGTTATAATTATAATGAGTATATGTACTCAAATTAAAATGCTTTCCAGCATGTCCTTAAAGAACAATTAGTCCTTTGAGGTATTTCATAAAATGTGAATTAAAATGATCTGCTGCATTTGGAAAATATCGCATAATATGCCCCCTTTGGGGATGATTGCAATTCCCTTAATCGTCCTCCTTTTCCTGACTACAGTTTTACGTTATTTAACTCTGATCTTTATAAACATATTTGACCAGAGAGAACTTTTCTGCTGTGTTTCTAAGCATATTTTCAGAACTTTAAGGCATAGTTTTATTGAACGCAGGCACTGTTAGAGTCGTTCTATTAAAATCCACATAGGGACCAGGCCACAACAGTAGTTTAATAAATGCTTGCTAACTGATTTCCTGATTCATTCCCTAAAGGAATTATGCTGACCATAAATGCAATAGAAATTGATTAGTAGACATTGCATCATAAAGGAACGCTTTAGATAAAATCGCTCAAAGTTATCAAATAGTTATGTTAGATTTAATAGCATACATAAAACAGAAGCTATTGCCTTTGAGTCATTTAAAGTGTACACCACTGCTTCCCTTGGGGACAGCCTGACTCCAAAGGAAGAATGTGTCCTGGAAGAACTCACAGTGGCTCACTGCTGCCAGATCACAGGGGATTGAGCCTTCCAGGATGGGAAATGCTTGACCCCTACCACCACGCACGTTCATCAGAAGGGCTATTACTGGAACAGGGTGGGAAAGACTCTGCTTTTTGTTCTCATAAGACTTGAACATGTAAGCGCATCTGATTCTCACTTGGTGATTCCTCTGCAGTATGGAGATAGCAGAGGTGAGGTGTTCTTAAACAATATGTCAGTTACGGCATAGCAAAGAAAGCACTGGACTGGAACCCAAAGGGCCCCCTAGCATACCCATTTAGGAATCTCTGGGTCATGTGCTCACTTGCTAGTAGTCCAAAGGTCTGAGTCCAGCTAAGGGTGCCTTGACAAAAAGACCTGTGCTCTATTTCCAAATAACCAGTGCTTGACCACTCTATGGAACATAGCTCTATTCTGCTTTCTGGCTGACCGTCAGTCAGAATCCACTCCATGTGACTGGTGACGGAGTTTCCATTTACCGGATTAATATTCCCTCAGGTTCACTAAGGGCCCCCACCTTTTATTTTAGAAGGCTGTTTTGTTTTATGTTTTCAAACATTTTATTGGGGGCTCTTAAAACACTATCAAAATCCATAGATACATCCATTGTATCAAGCACATTTGTACATTTGTTGCCCTTATCATTCTCAAAACATTTGCTTTCTGCTTGAGCTCTTGGAATCAGCTCCTTATTTTTTTCCTGCCCTCCCTGTTGCCCCCTCCCTCATGAATCCTTTATAATTTATAAATTATTATTATTTAGTCATACCTCACACAGTCCAATGTCTCCCTTCACCCACTTTTCTGTTGTTCATCCCCCAGGGATGAGGTTATATGTAGATTCTTGTAATAGGTTCCCCCTTTCTACCCCACCTTCCCTCCACCCTCCCGGTATCGCCACTCTTGCCACTGGTCCTGAAGAGATTATCTGTCCTGGATTCTCTGTGTTTCCAGTACCAGTGTACATGCTCTGTCTAGCCAGATCTGTAAGGTAGAATTGGGATCATGATAGTAGGTGGTGGGGTTGGGGAGCATTTAAGAACTACCAAACAGTTGTGTGTTTCATCGTTGCTACACTGCATCCTGACTGGCTCAGCACCTTCCAACGACCCCTCTGCAAAGGGATGTCCAGATGCCTATAGATGAGTCTTGGGTCCCCAATCTGAACTCCCCCTAATTTCCAATGATATGATCTTTTGTTTTTTGATGCCTGATACCTGGTCCCTTCAACATCTCGTGATCACACAGGCAGGTGTGCTTCTTCCATGTGGGCTTTGTTGCTACTGGGCTAGATGGCCGTTTGTTTACCTTCAAGCATTTAAGACCCCAGATGCTATATCTCTCAATAGCTGTGCACCACCAGCTTTCTTTACCACATTTGCTTATGCACCCATTTGTCTTTAGTGTTTGTATCAAGAATGTGAGCACACAATGAAATGAGTTTTTGTTTTTTGATGTCTGATACCTGATCCCATTGACACCTCATGATCACACAGGCTGCTTCTTCTATGTGGGCTTTGTTGCTTCTGAGCTAGATGGCTGCTTGCTTACCTTTAAGTCTTTAAGACCCCAGATGCTATATCTTTTGATAGACAGGCACCATCAGCTTTCTTCACCACACTTGCTTATGCATACATTTGTCTTCAGTGATCGTGTCAGGAAAGTGAGCATCATGGAATGCCAGTTTAATAGAACAAAGTGTTCTTGCATTGAGGGAGTATGTGAGTGGAGGCCCAATGTCCATCCGCTACCTTAATGCCAAACCTATAAATATATACACATAGCTCTAATTCCCCATCATCATATATAAATATATGTATATATGTACATGCCTTTATTTAGACCTCTATAAATGCCCTTTGCCTCCTCGCTCTTTCCTCTATTTCCTTTTGTCCCACTATTATGCTTATCCTTCATTTGGGTTTCAGTAATTCCTCTAGGTTACATTGCCCTTGATCAAGCCTGACCAGGCCTCTTACCCCTCCTTCCACTGATTTTGAATCACTTGTTCCCTTGTTCCTGGGTTGGTCATACCACTTCCTTTCCCTCACCTCCCCATCTTCCATGTCCCTCCGGAACTATCAGTCCCGTTGTTTTCTCCTTCTGATGGTTTATCCAGCCTATCTTATCTAGATAGACATGCAGAGATAATAATATGCACATAAAAACAAAACAGCGCCACACAAAATGACACAGGAAAACAAAACAACAACAGCAACAACAACAACAAAACCATGACAAAAAGGAAAAATGAAAAGAATGTAAATAGTTCAAGGTCTATTTGTTGACCTTTAGGAGTCTTTTCCAGTGGAGTCTGATGGGGTGCCACACCCTGGCCCCAAAGTCTACTTTTGGCACTCCCTCGGGACTTCCTTGTTCTGTTCCCCTTCCTGTTCTGTTGCACGCCCTAAGTGTTTTACCTTGGTATGGTGGGGTCAGCTCGGACACACATCCCGCGCTGTGTCTCCAGTGTTGTCCCTTGTAGGGCTTTGGGTCAGTGTGGGGTATCGTGTCTCATAGTTGGCCGGCTATATGGTCCTCTTTGTGCTTTGGCTGCTCTGAGCAGGGATATTGTCCTCAGGGCTTGGTGGGTCAGGATATGCTCCACTCCCTTCCTCCTCCTTCATTTGCTTCCACTTCCGTCTGGGTATGGTATGTCGGTACCTTTCCTCCACTAGAAGGTCTAGTGTCATTTTCTGTGGCACACACTTCCAGGGTGGGAGTCAGGCTGGTTCTGGTTGGGGACCGCCCTGTAGTCCAGTCTTTTCATGGATCCCTCCACGTGTTATGTTGCCCTCCTGATTTGGTGCATCATGGTGAGTTCTGTATGCACACTCCAATTCTGTGGAGACACATGCCCCTTTTTCCAAATTGTCAAAACCCAATGCATCATCCCCTCTTCTAAACGATGGTAAGAAAAACCATCTTCTTTTAGAAGAGTACTTGGATATGGCCTTCAAAAATACAGCCCAAAAGCTCACTCCCATCAAGTTAATTCTAACTCATAAAGAATCTATAGGACCTATGGGGTTCTAAGTCGTTAACTCCTTGTGGGAGGAGAAAACCTCCTCTTTCTCCTGTGGAGCGCCTGGTGGTTTCCAACTTCTGACCTTAAAGTTAGCAGCCAATGCACACCCAGGGCTCCTAATATGGACTTAACTTCAAGAAAATAATGTCTAAGTAAATCTTTTCTTTAAGGTGTAATGGCTTAGACATATTTGCTCAGAGCACAACTCTTAAATAAAGAATCAGAATTGTTCTGGTAAAAAAAAAAAAGAAAAGAAAAAACTGTCTTTCCATGTCCCCAGTATAAAAATGATCCCCAACAGTGGTAATATGCTGCAAGCAGTGAATTAGAGAAACAAAGTCAATTTTGGACTGTTTTATAGTTTACTTTATCTTTGGGATAAAGCCCCATGCAGTATAATGCTCATTATCACAAGTGGTTGCAACAAAACCTGGAAAGATTTTTAAAATTAAGACAATTACTGTTGGTGTATTTGTTTATTAAAATCTTGGCTTGGACATCATTTTGCTGTGAAAACCAAAACCCTACAAAAAGAAAGGATTTTAGTAATGGAAATAATGAACAATCATATCCACACAAATAGAGAAAAAGCTTAGATTGTGAGGTGGATAAAGAATAGATTCAATTAGCACAGTAAACGTGCTGGTCCCTCATTCCCTTCTATCTGGCATTACAAGAGGAAGAAGACAGAATTAGGTCATTCTTTCTCAACAATGAGACTGTAATGAGTGATAAAGTGAAATGAGCTTATTGCACAACAGGGAAACGAAGCACATGTTTTCGGTAGCTGTTTTAACAATTATTTGATGGCTTTTGATAGCTATATTGCCAGTTCTCCCAATGGTTAACTTTTGTGTGTGTGAGGTACTGTATTTGTAAATTGTAAATTGTAAATTTGTAAACAGTAAACTTTCGACTTTCTAGGGCTTCATTTTTCAGGATATGTTTACACCACGTCAAATGTAATACATTCGCCTAGTAACTTCCTGAGGAAAGTGCTCCCTCCATTGTGTTTTTATTTATTGCACGATCTGAAATCATTTCAAAGCATTTTTGGCAGCCTCATTTTATAATGGAGTCCATCCCCTACCTTTTCGGGGGGCGGGGGTATAGCTTTAAAACTCTACTGTCTGACATTCAGTGAAAAGCAAGAAATCAAAAAATAATAAAAGTCAATTACAAGCACCGTATTGCCCAGGGCTTTCAGCTCACATAAATTATGTTATTGCACATGACATGGGGAAGGAAGAACAAAAATAATTACATAGTAGGTTCAATGCTCCATCTGAGGTGCTTCCT
>NW_022111370.1:307908-317989 GCF_000313985.2 Echinops telfairi | reverse complement strand
TCATGATAGTGGGGAGAGGAAGCATTTAAGAACTAGACAGGAAAGTTGTATGTTTCATCGTTGCTAACCTGGATCTTAATGTAGGCTTCAATACTTAATACATGCTTCATGTCCAGCAGGTGAATGGACTTTAATCCTTCTGTTTCTTCTCATCAAAAAAATGTAGCTAATGAAAGTGTACCTTTCCTAGAATTACATTAAAGATAAGGCATTTAGTGAGGATAAAATAAGATAATGTCGATGAAGTTCATACATGCTCATGCAACTCTATGAGCTCTTCTAATACTCTGAAGCTTGATCATTCATGGACCACTCACTCAGCTACTTTCGGGTTGTTCTTTCCTACCCAGACTGCGTCCCCTAGGTGGTCATCTCAGGAGCACCCTCCCCACCACCATTTCATCTTACTTTTCTTCTGTGCCCACTCAGAAAAATCTCACCGCTGGAACAATGCTGAAACCCAACCCTTGTTTCAGCTTTTACGACTGCTTGGCCAGGAAGGCCACACAGTCCAGCATGCTATTTCAAGGGTCATTGCAAGCACCACCTGACTCCTCCAACTCGCCCGCTGATTTTATCTTTACTCTCAGTCAATTCGCATCTTCTTCCACAACTACTTCAGTAACGCATTGTCCTCTATGAATGCCTTCAGGTTCTGCTCAACTATTAGCTTCTGCAGGGTTCAGTCCCTGACATCTCCACACTAAGTGAGCCGCTTTCTTCCTTTCTTTCTTTTTTTTAAGTGAGATTCTTTCAAAGTTTCTTCTCATGATATTGTTCTTAGTGTCTTTAAGTAACTCTGATGCATGATGAACCCATAGCAAGAGAAGGAAACCTTTCCCAGTTGTGTTAGTCTGGGTACTTTAGAGAAACAAATCTCCACAGAAACTCTTATGTATAAAAAAGAGTTTTTTATAAAGGGTAAGTGCACATCAAGAAAACATCCCAATCCAGTGTTGCCCAAGCCCACAAGTCCAACATTAACCCTTATGTCTGACACCAATCCACAAAGTGCTTCTCCATCCCACAAAACACACACAACAATGCCGACTGGAGGAGGAAAGCCGAGTCAGTGAACATGTAAGCATCTCGGCACTGGCAGGGGTCTCCACACGGCTGCTCTAGCACCCAGGGCTGCATCGGGGTAGGTCCATGTGGTTTATCTGCGGGGATGTCTTGCAGGAAGTGAGCCTTCCCAGCTGAAGCAGGGAACTGACTAAGGCAATTGCACTCTGGTCTGACCATCACAAAGCATGAGACCCGAGAACTAGAAAGGCGAAGCTCAATGAGCCATTTATCTTTCCGCCTTTCAATTAACCCCACATATGTTCATTGGCCAGGTTGGCACAATAGACTAACTACCTCACCAGTCTTGAGCCATCTTCATATTTGCTTGTGTGCTCAAACCTATATCCAGCCTCTTTGTTGTTGAATGATTTCAAAACCAGAGAGCTCATCTTCTAGCATTATATAGGAAAATATTCTGTGATGATCCGGAGGATTCTTTATGGCTAATTTTTGAAAGTACAGATCTTTCTCCCTAGTCTACCTTAGTCTTGAAACTCTGCTGCAACTTATCCAACCTGAATGACTGTTAGTATTTGAAATAGTGCCTGCATGCAAGTCACCACATTATGTCCAACTAATATGTTGCTTGCATGCATTCATATTTGCTTATTATACTTAACTTATAGTGTGTACCCAGTAAATAGTTGCTGTATGGATGAATGAAAATAGTTTTTTTTTTTAGCGGCATAGTGGATTATATATTCAACTGCCACTTACAAGGTCAGCAGTTCAAAACCACCTGGGCAGGAGAAAGAAGCAGCTTTTGAATCCTGTAAAGAGTTCCAGTCTCAGAAGATCACAGGTTCTGTTCTACTCTGTCCTCCATAGTAGCCGTGTGTTGGAATCGACTTGTGTGAACCTGACAAGAGCACGTTATCATAATTCATTTGTCATCTGCCCTCTTCCTGTCCTGTCTCCATCCTTCTGACCACAGACTTCTTGAGCATGTGTTGGTTATAGCGTTTCATCTTCATATCACTACCTGCATGGTGCACACTGGATTCTTAATGATTTTCCCCACTGGACTGATGAATACATAAATTAATGGAATATTGATTAAAGCAGCCAGTCCATTGTTCTCCACAAAAATAATGAAAAACAAAAACTCAGTGCCGTGCAGCTAATTCTGGCTCCTGGCGACCTTATAGGGAAGGGTAGGACCGCCCCAGTTGGTTTCCAAGCCTGTAACTCTTTAAGGGAGTCAAGAGAAAGCCTCATCTTTCTCCCATTGAGCACCTGGCAGTTTCACACTGCCAACCTTCTGCTCAGCAGTCCAAGACATTACCACCGCCACCAGGGGTCCTGAGCAAGTATTTATTAAGCACCTATTATGCACCCTTACATGCTAGGGACTGGTAACACAAAGATGAGAGGACCCCGTGATCCTCCTCATGGAGGATGCAGACACAATGGGGAGGACCACTGCTAGTAAGTATTTGTTGTATGATGCATCAACTGTGCTGGGTGATGGCTGCTTAAATCCCCTCCAGAATCGGAGGGAAACAAGCTTGAATGTGTGGATTTGAGCTAGAGAGGCTTCTCAGAAGAAACATTGGAGTGTAGGTTTCAAGTGTGTCCCATTTTTTTATTTGTTCACCAAGCAAACAAGATAGCCTTTATTTAGATAAGCACTGGGCTATTTACTGCCAAGTCAGCAGTCATATCCACCAATAAGAGGAAGAAAGATGCGGCTGTCTTCTCCTGGAGAGATTTAGTCTCAGAACTCCTAGGGAGCAGTTCTTCTCTATCTTACAAAGTTGGCGTGAGTTGGAAAAGATCCTGTGGCCATGGATTTGGATTGTCTTTGACTTTTTGCAAAGAATCCCTGGCAACTGTGAATGGTTAAGTGCTGGAGTTCTAACCAAACATTAGCAGTTCGAATCTACCCAGAGGCACCTCTGAAGAAAGGCTTGACGATCTACTTCTGAAAAAGCAATCATCGAAAACCCCGTGAAACACAATTCTAGTCTCACACACACCTGAAGGCATATCACTCATCAAAATCTACTATGGGGCAATTAGATCTGTTGCTGTTTGCATATCACAGGTGACTAGTAGCAGAAGAAAGAGAAGGGGGTCAAGGGAGCTTGGATATTTGGGCCAACGGAGCAAGAAGCAGCTTGGGTGACAGTCACATGAAAATTGCATGTAACTTGGGAACAACATTCCCAAAGTAAAGTGGAGGTGCTGCTATCACAAACAGGGAGAATGAATGATGGGAAGGGAAACATAATTAATGGGCAAAATGTCCAAGGTGACCAGCTCAGCTCTCAAGTCCAGTATTTTTCCTAATATGAACTTTACAAAAATACTTCCTTGTTGCCTCAACCTGGAATCTTTCAATTGAAAAACAAGACATCTGACCCATAGTGGCTTCAAGAAATGGGGTATATTTTTCTTCCTCTGAGCAAGAATTCTGAAGATATCAGCCCAGGGCCAGTAAAATGACCAACCTGCATTGACGGTGCCTCATCTCAAAGTGTGGCCAAAGGACTGGTGTCAGTCTGTAAACCTCATAACTGGTCTGTGATGAGGTAATCACAGAAGTGAGAGTAAGCATTAAGAAATCTGGCCATTCCAGACAGGGTGCGATGTAGCAATGATGTATAATACAACTTTCCTCTAGTTCCTAAATGCTTCCCACCCACCGCACCCCCCACTCTCACGATCCGAATTCTACCTTGCAAGTCTGGCTAGATGTACACTGGTACAGATAGGAACTGGAAACACAGGGAATCCAGGGCGGATGATCCCTTCAGGACCAGTGGTGTGAGTGGCGATACTGAGAGACTAGAGGGAGAGTGGGTTGGAAAGAGGGAACTGATTACAAGGATCTATATGTGACCTCCTCCCTGGGGGACAGACAACCGACAGGGCAGGATATGACAAAATAAACAATTTATAAATTATCAGGGGCTCATGTGGGAGGGGAGAGTGGGGAAGGAGGGGGGAAAAATGAGGACCTGATGCCGAGGGCTTAAGTGGAGAGGAAATGTTTTGAGAATGATGAGGGCAATGAATGTACAAATGTGCTTTACACAACTGATGTATGTATGGATTGTGATAAGAGTTGTATGAGCCCCTAATAAAACGATCTAAAAAAAAAGAAATTTGGGCATTCATTTGGCTCATTTACTTAATGTCTGTAATATCTAATAATAGAATACGTGGGCTTATACTTTGGCCTTGCTATTTTCATCTCATTTTTCCATGCTTTCATTTGATCGTATTTTAAACAGTCCACCATGGACTGGAAATATTTATCAAATACTCTTTAACTACAGAGTTTGAGAAGCACTACCTTAGAGATTCCAGCTCTACCTGTAAATTGTTTGCCTTTTGTTTCTAGACGAGTAAGTTTGTGGTCACGTGATGATGGCTTACACTGCCAGCACTATGTCCTCTTTCCATGCGGAAACAAGCAGGCGAGAACACAGGCAAAAGGCAGCGGGGTGCCTGCTGGATCTTTCCTGAAAACTCTGTTATATTCAGCCATCAGAATTTTGTCCATGACACTCTCTTAGAAAGGTGACTAGAAAGATGGGGATTATCTCTAGTAGTTGAGTCATTGAAACGAGTTTTACATCAACCTCTTGAGCGTTTAGTAACTAGGAGACAGCCTTTGACTCCCCAGCCCCTTCTCATTAGACAGATGCTACAAAGCAGTGGAGCCTAGCAGGATGTGGAGGAATGAGGGAAGGTGGATTCATCAGGTGACAATATCAGGAGAGATGACACCAAATGACTGTCTATAACCGTCCTCTGTAGAGCCTCAACAGAAATGTACTATATGTCATATCACTAGTTAGTTATAATGACAAAAACATTTTCCTTATGTCCGGCATCCATAAATCAATATCCCTATAAGACTAAAACTCCCTGTAAAACATACTGCTTGGACTTGCAATGTACTCTGCTCAAAGCTATTTGATGACCCAAGCACAACGATGCTTTGCAGCTCATGCTTTCACCTGCATGAGCTACAAGCCTGAGGGGGAGGCTAAGTTTGGGGGGGGGGGTTTGCTCCCAGTGTTTTTATACTCCATTGATTTCATCAGATTCTTCTAACATTGTAACTTCATTATTGTGGTATGTAGTATTTGTGAAACTCTATCAATAACGTGCTTGAGAATGAAGTAGTATCCAAGGATGAGAAGTCCAAATCCCACACACAGACTGGCTGTTGGAACTGCTGGTTGTGTAGGTAGCAGTCCCCTGGGGTCACTATGAGTTGAAATTGATTTACGGCCATGAGTATTTTGGTTGTTTTTTTTTTTTAATCATATAATCTAATAAATTAGGAGCCCTGGTGGCGTAGTGGTTAAGCATTAGTCTGCTGCAGGTCAGCAGTTCAAAATCACCGGCCACTCTGCCAGAGAAAGATCAGGCTTTTTACTCTAGTTCTCGATGAGTTGGCATTAACTCGCTTGCAGCAAAATCTAATAAATATTATACTTAAGCAATTTACAATTCTATTTATCACATACTATTCTGTGATTAAAATGGATAATAAATAGCACTAATGATGGTCTGGTATGAGAGGTGTGGCTTCATGGGTTAAGCACACTGGGTTACATCAACCCTAAGGACACTGCAGAGAGGATATGGATGAATGGAGGGATGGTTGGATGGATGGTTGAATGGATGGATGGTTGGGTGGATAGTTGAATGGATGGATGGGATGGCAGACCAATCACAGTAATCTGTGGTATTTCTAACAAGATAAGATTCATTGGTGAGGCCATTCATATAACAGCTAATCAAACTTTGATTTTAATTGACTACATTGGCATTGATTCAGTCTGCTACTCATATGCAAGGCAGTATACTGATGGGAATGGTTTAACATAAAGTAGTTCATTTAATACTAGAAAGAAAGAAAAAGGTTGCCTTTGAGTGGATTCCAACTCATAGCTACTCTCTGGGACAGGGTAGAGTGGCCCTGTAGGTATTCCTGGGCTGTACATCTTTATGAAAACAGAAAATGACAGTTTTCTCCCATGGAGCAGATTGTGAGTGAAACCACTGGGCTCTCAGTTCGTACTCAAGTGATTAACCACTGCACCACCAGGACTCCTCTTGTTGAATGTAAGTAATAGATTTTAACTGCACCAAAAACAATTCCAAGAAAATGAATTTAGACCAATGGTTGGAAGAATACACTTCCAAGAATCATCTCATCTAAGGTTTATCAGGTTAATCAAGCATCTTCAGGAACTTGGTGTTGATTGAGCACTTTCTCCTTCCTAAAGGTTTTAGTTTCTTCGTGTCTGGCATTCCATTTTCTCTTGTTATTGGCTGTCGTTGATGAATGAAGGAACAGATGGAGAGTATTCAGGAGTGAAACCCTTATCGATCATCCAGAGAGCTAGAACTAGTTCTGAGTTACATATCTTGTCGCCTCTCTCCTTTCCATAAGAAGGCCAATCTCCAGTTTTCAAACAAGGGGTCCAACCTTATTCCCAAGAAACGTTCCACTCCAGCTTTTCTGATCATCGGTTTCCTGCTATTCATTACATAGCAACCTCCCTGTCAGACACTCAAATGTGAAACTAGTTTTAAGAAAAAATTTCCATTAACTATTTCCTGCTTGTGTTTTCAGGTTTTCACCACCTCCATCCATTTGACAAAGGAAACACAGCAAAAAACAACTGAGATCTGGAATTTGCTATTGAACTAAAGTTTGTGTTGATGGATGTCACCAAGTCAGGCTCCCCTGGAATGAAACGGTTTGGGATTGGACAGTTGGGCTTCCAAGTCCCCCACGTGAAAGGAGAGAATAGAGAATACTACTGCTGAACCAAGTCAATATCAACCTCCACGATTAAACAACACAATTGTCTATCCCCTCAGTTGTACTCTCTCTCTCTTGATTCTCTAGACCAATGGTTCTCCACCTTCCTAATGCCGTGGCCCTTTAATGCAGATCCTCACGTTGTGGTGGCGACCCCCACCCCCTCAACCATACAATTATTTTCATTGCTACTTCATCACTGTCATTTTGCTACTGTTATGAATTAGGCGACCTATGTGAAATGGTCGTTCGACTCCCCACAGGTGGAGAACCACTGCTCTATACAATCTCACCAACTATTATACATCCTTTCTCGACTATCAGACTCTCTCATAAAAAGCCATCCCCAAAGATGCAAACAAGGACACTTCTGACATTGTTGCTGAGGAATCTATGAATAGATGGTTGTCAATTTCAGAATCTGTCCACGAGCCACCATTTGCTCTAGATGGTGTTAAATGTGGTCTTCCTCTCAGGACACTCCATATGTTAATGTTTCCGGCCTCAAAGTGGCACATTTTCTTGTTTGGTCCAGCCTCTGTAAGCACCTCAAGTACATGATTAGATACACTTAATGACTGTTTAGGCAATGTAATGCTCTCGAACGCACACAGTTTGTTTCACGGCTCTCTCAAAGGCTGTCCTACCATCAACTCTCCAGTCATTTCTGGGAGAATGCATGCCAGTGATTGCTGTGTTTAAGGAACATGTTTGAGAAGTGTTCCTTTATTTGCTCCCTTAGCTCTCTGCATGTGAAACAGAAGTAAATCCAGACCATGGCTGGTGGGTTGGGAGACAGCCCGTGACTAGAAACAGAAAAAGTAGATTGTGTCAGACAATTCCATGTCATAGCGGGAATTCTGACCAACACATTTGAGTCAGAGCTAAACAACTTTCTTAAGTGAGATAAATAGTTAAATTATCATCTTTCTGGTTCTCTCAACATCATCATATGTTTACTGTTATTGTAAATGGGATCGTAGACCAATCACAGTAGTCTGTGGTATTTCTAACATGATAAGATTCATTGAAGAGGCCATGCATGTAACATCTAATCACTTTCACCCTCTCTGGGAATTGGCAACCTGTTGATTCAATTTAGATTTTTGTGTACCTTTGTTTGCTTTTAGCCCCGAATAGTGTAGACTTGTTGCATATATTTAAAAATTGGTGACCTCGCTCAATAATACTGGTTTTTAATTTCTCATGAAAAAAAACAAAATATTCAGCAACTTTAGGTTTATATTTATGGAAGTCTACTAAATCTGAAGAGCAGCTGCCTAAGATAGAATCTGATGCTACATTTTCAGTTTTCACAATGCTTTGTATTGTCACCTGACTTATATATCTGCCTGGCCCCTATTGTCACCAGGTTTCTCAATCCAAACTGCCAGGCCTATATATCTGCAGTCCCTTCTGCATGGGATAACATGCTTTGAGGTAGCACTTAATGTTCATTCTCTAATGTGGGGGTAACCAGCCCCCCACAACTAATCATGAGTTTGGTAGGCACAATTGTATGGTTAAGATATATAAAGATTATAGTAAAGTCATACAGAAATGGGAGAGATGGAAGAGAGAGGGTAAAATAAAGAAGTCAGACACATTTCATGGTAGCATGCTCGCCTCAGCTCCTCTTGGTGGTACACGTGGAAGTCGGGGATGAGTGGGCAGGAGCAAACGAGAGGGCGAGAGCGATTTATTGCTAACCAAGGCTTATATATCTATGGGGGCATGCAAGCCCTCTGATTACAGATAACAATCTATGTCATAGGAAGGGGTTGCAACATAGGCAATACAACCAATAGGAGGGGGATCATCTAGGGGTTTACACGCAACAGTACAGGGAGGAAATAGGGGTACATATGTTGTAAGATGGGTGAACCCTAGATTCAATACAGTAGCCTAATCTTAGTCATCCTTGAGTGGTCCTGGGCTTGCCTTCGGGCACTCCTTCAAGGGAACAATATCAGAAGGGAGTGGGCCCTACTTAGGGTGAGTCAGACTATACAGTCTGGTTGCTCTGGATACCCTTAAGGAGAATAACTTCTGACCTACTTGGATTGACCTCCTAGTGTACCGTCATTTACCATGTGTAGCAAGCAGCGTCTTGGGTTTGGCATATATTTGGGGGAGACTAATTGGGAGAAATCTTTCTGTTTCCCACAGTCTAACTTGTCAACACCTACAATTGCATTATTTTTGTTGCTGTTGTTTACTGGTATGGTCACCGTTGAGCTCCTACCAAGGGACACGCTTTGAGAGGGCAGGGACTCTGTATTGTTCACCATGGTGTATGCACACTTAGAACAATGACAGGCATAGCAAATGGCTATCAACTGATTTTTGGTGACTACAAATCGCTAACCTTTTGGAACTCCTATTTTTCTTTCTGTCAAGGCAAATGCACTCAGAAACGACTTTATTGGAGAGAAATAAAATATGTAGCCCTGCATTATAAGTATATTTAACAACGAGTAGTTTGTCTTTCTCCTAATTATTAGAGCTCTTTTGATTGCTATGGTGGTGGGCCTATGATAGTCCTCATTTGAAATTCTCCATGAGGCAGAGTTCAAGTACTTAGAGGTCCTCTCGCCCTTGACTCTCAGACTCAATATAGTCCATGACAGGATGTTCTCCACATCTCTGGTCTAAGGAAGAAGCTGATTTGATGTGCAAGGATTGCCCCTAGAAATCTCAAAGTACATAATTGATGGAGGTTTAAGGAGACACCCTTCCCACACATACACACACACACACAAGTTGACATCTCCAATTCAGCATGCCCAGTATTAAAGACATCTAGGATCTCATACCTCTTTGAGTTACTGTGTATTTTTCTCTGTAGACCATGGAAGAAAGATGTTTAGAATTTATAGTCACCCCAAACCCGACTTCATAATACTTCATGCTCCAGTGCACAACCTTTCTTTTCCCTGTGAAAACGTGTTCAATTATTTTGGGGCATAGTCACCACATTTCAAATGTTTTGCTTCCTGACAAGCCATCCCAGCAGTTAACGCTGGCTGCCTTTAGCAGCAGGTATTGTTGCCTGAGAGTCTTGATCACTCAGTAGCTACAGTGATTCTGAGAACAAAAGATGTGGTGTTGCTTGCTATTGTCCTCCATCCCACCCACTCACCCAACTCAATTTTGTCCACTTCAAGATTAACAATCCCTCGTTCCTTAACTTTGAACCCTGTTTCAGTGCTACACACT
>NW_022111370.1:306179-307573 GCF_000313985.2 Echinops telfairi | reverse complement strand
TTATTATTATTTATAAATTATTATTATTATTATTAATGCAGCACTTCCACACCCAGTGGTTTGCATCAAGATAACCAGAGGACCAGGATTTAAACTCTCATGGTCTTGGAAGACCACATAAAGGTCAAGGTGAGACTCTGAGTAGCTCCTGCATGAAGTCTCTAGTGACTTCTTCTCAGCCATTATGGGAATTTTTATTTTTAAGTCTAGAATAAGAGTCAGGAGAAAACTAGGTCTCTCCTGGTCTAAGTTAGACTCATAGCACCCTGTGTTTTCCTAATTTAATCCCTCATTACATTTTATTATTATTGCCTATTGATTGCCTTTCCTCCCTACTGGACCATAAATTCTATAAAGGAAAGGAATTTCACTGTTTTGCTCTAGACTGGATTCCCAGGGATACATACAGTACCTGGTATAAAAAACAAATATGTGCTTCTTAAACAAACAAACAAACAAAAGTATTTTTGAATGAAGGAATGAGTGATAACACCTTTTTTTCTTGACTCATAGTTGAGAAGAGAATGTTTGGGTTGTTAATAATTGACTTACTCAAAAGTAGACTGCAAATACTCAGCAACTTTAGGTTCATATTTCTTATCATCAATAAGAGGTACTTCTGGGTATATTACCACCCCCAACTTTTCCACTTTGTGTGACGGATGGAAGTCACCCAAAAATGACAACAAGAAAAATATATGTAGCTGAATTTCATTAACTAGGTAGGATAAAACTGGAATACTAGCATGTTATTTTTCTGAGCTCCATCCTCTCAAAAGCTACCTTCCCTAATGTCTCCACTGTACCTACGTGGGGACCAGAATCATGATGCTCTGCTCTAGAAGAGATTCTACTTACAGTTTGGTATAAAAATGGTAAGCAATACAATTATTAAAAAGAGATAAAAGAAAAATACTAAATGAAAAAAAATAAAGGGAAGAGAATTTCTCAACAATGGAGAAAATCATTTAATTGACAGAATGTTTAAAAAGACAAATGCTAGTTAGACAACACAAATGAGCTATAAGCATACATGGGGATTACAAGTTAATTTGATAATGAACTATGCTCATAAACTTCCAGATGCCATGAAAAGTATGATCCTGCCTGTTTCTCAGAGGGGGGGGGGTATGTAGGTCAGAGGAACAAGCCAATGAGGGTTCATGCAGCATGAAGCCTTAATAGATCAATGACCATGGGAAAAAAATTCACAAGGTGTTTGGCAAGTGCCTTACACAGTACTTGTAAGTCCATATGATGAGTTTTATGGCTTAAATAGTATCCCAAAAAGTCATGCTGCAGCTGTACCCTCTGGGTCTGTAAACATGAAGGTTTCCTTCTCTAAATTAATGAGATAAAACCAGAATAGGCTGGGTCCTAAACATGATTTTTTA
>NW_022111370.1:245109-305435 GCF_000313985.2 Echinops telfairi | reverse complement strand
GTATGGATTGTGATAAGAATTGTACGAGCCCCCAATAAAATGATTTAATAATAATAATAATAAAAGAAAATAAAAATATATATTGTGAAGTAGGGGATAGTTTTCAGAGATGATCACAATTTTATATTCAATAATTCATACACATTCTGTTACAACTCACCCACTGCAATTCCTCCAACATACCATCACTTATCCTATGGCCTCCCTGTGTTTCCTATTTCTATGGCTCCTTATCTAACCCTCTGAATTTTGCCTTGGGTAGCTCTGCCTGTTTAATGTTATATGGTTGATTATTTTAGCGTGGATGTGAGTTTAATTCCAGACCTACTGGTGTGGGGCTATAGTTCTAGGAGTCTCATCAATCTCTCTCCAGTCATTAAATCTAGTCTCTTAAGATTTGGGGTTCAATTCCATATTTTCCTTTCACTGTACCCAGTGCCTTCTAATTGATTCTTTTCAGGGCAGTGGGTAGTGTTAGCTGGGTACCCAGGTAGCTCTTTTGGTCTCAAGGTTATGAAGATTGATGTCTGCAATGTTCATGAGTCCCCTTGACTAATCGTTTCCATGTGTCTTATGATGGTCATCATTCACTTTTATTCTGTAAAGGAGAGACCAATAGTTGTACCTTGGATGACGTCCATGAGATTTTAAGACCCCTAGCCAAAACTCAACTAATTAGGATGTAGAGCTTTGTCATTGTGAACTATGTTATGCCAATTGACCTTGGTGTATCAAGACTGCTTGATCCCCAAGAACTAGCCACTCGTTCCCTAAGATGTCCAAATGTCTTGTCAAAGATGTTTTCATATCGTCCATTTTATATTCAACCATATGCATAGATGCATAGATGTATTTGCAGCAAAAAATATGTATATACACAAATATCCTCTGTCAATTCCATATATATTCATATGTATAGTTTCACTTTCCCTCTCCCACCTGTTCATCCTTCCTAGATCAGCATCTACTTGTATATATCCCCACTGGTACAGGATCTTGGACTTGACTCTTTTGCATTTAACTCTTGCAGAGCTCCTTGCATGCCCCTGCCTCCATCATTTTTCCAGTCCTGCCTCTTACTTTTTACTGCCTTCCCTTTCACCCAAGTTATCACTGATCTGCCCTCCAGTCTATAACATCCTCCTTCCATCTGTGAACATTTGACTTTTTACAATAGAGATCTTCTGTATCTGCACTATTGTATTTGACTAATTCCACTCAGCCTAATGTTCTCCAGGTTCACTCATGTTTTGGAGGATGTTTCGCAGTTTCATTGTTATTCTGGAGCATTGTGTAGCACCAAGGTTTATCCATTCTTGTACTGCTGGGCTTTTAGATTGTTTCCTTCATATTAGTATTATGAACAGTGCTACAATGAACATGGGTGTGCCTATATCTGTTCATTTCTTGGGTCTTATTTTACTGGGATATACACCACACAGAGGAATTTCTGAGTCACATGGTATGTCTATTCCCATTTTTTTTATTAATCATTTTATTGGGAGCTCTTATACATAGTATAACAATCCATAATTCAATTAGATCAAGCAGCATGGTACAATTGCTGCCACCATTAGTTTTATAACATTTTCTTTCTTCTTAAACTCATTGATATCAGCTCTCCTTGATCCCCTCCCTCTCCCACCTTACCCCCCAGGAACCCTTATTATTATATTATATATTATTTATTTATGTGTTTGTTGATTTATTTATGGTGCTCTATCATACACATCCAATGTAACTGTTAAGGAAGATCCATACTGCTTTCTACAATGGTTACACTATTTTCCAGTCTCAGTATATGAGAGTCCCGGTCCCAGTCTCTCCGTGCCCTCTGTAGCATCTGTTGTTACCTGTTTGGTTGCATTTTACTAGCAATGCTGACGTGAACTTGTATCTCATTGTTGTTATTATTGCTAACAATAACAATGGCTAATGATTAAGAGCATTTTTCATATTTTTACTGGCTGTCTGAAGGGTTCAACAGTAGGGAAAAAATAAATAAATGATTACCTAAACAAAATAAAGAAAAGGACTCCATGATAATATAAATCGATGTAGAAGATGCTTAGGTCAAATTCCAATACCTCCTCCTTCTGAAAACACTCAAGGAAACAGGACTAGAAGGGAAAACCTTCAACATAATAAAAGGCGTATATACAAAATTAATTGCCAACATTACTCTAAATGGAAAGAAGCTGAAAACATTCCCCTTGTGTATAGGAGTCAGACAAAGATGCCTTAACAGCACTCCCATTCAGCATTTAGCCAGAATTAAAAAGTAAGAAAGACAAATTATAGACACCCAAATTGGCGAAGAAATATTTTCGGATAATATGAACCTATAGATGGAAAACCCCAAATACTCAGCAAGAAGATTCAGCAAAGTGGCAGGGTACAGAGGCAATACACACACACACACACACACACACACACACACACACACAGTTGTATTCCTTTATGCTAACAAATGGAGCTCTGAAAAAGAAATCACATACAAAAATAACATTTGCAATAATCACCTAACAGATTGAATACTTAAAAATAATTATAACCACAGAAACAATAGGCCTGTACAAAGAAAACCATAAAACATTCCTACAAAATACCAAAGAGACCTACATAAATGTAAGAGTACACTATGTTCACGAATAAGACAACTTAACAATTTGAAAATGTCAATGCTTCCCCAAAGTGTAATATAATGTAATTCCAATCCCAGTTCCAGCATCACTCTTCAAAGAGATGGAACAATTCGTCCCAAACTTTACATGGAAATGAAAGAGGCCCAAGATAAGCAATATATTACTAGAGAAAAACAATAACGAATGATGCCTCTTACCTCGTAACGTCAAAATCTGCTACACAGTCACTATAAACACAACAGTTTGTTTTTCGTATGATGCCAGATTCATATACCAATGGAACATAATTGAGAATCCAGAGATAAATGCATTCCTATGTGGGCAGCTGACCTTTGACAAAGGGGCATCACATATTCGATGGGAAAGAAATAGACTATTTAACCAACGGTGTTGGTAAAGCCATTGGATAAGTATTCAATTGTAGAAAAATAAAACAATACCCATGTCTTACACCACATATAAAAAATCAGGATGGAACAAAAACCTGAATATAAAATCTAGGACTATACAGATAATAAATGAAAACATAGATTAAAAACTTACCTTTTTTGGCAATGATATATTGGACAAAGGACCAATCTCTAAAGTGTATAGACAACTTCAAAATACAACAAGCAAAAGATAAATAACACAATGTTGGAACGTGGCAAAAGATAGGAATAAACTTAATCTAGAGAGATGTCTCATTAAAAAGGCAAAAGAAATACAGGCACACGCAAAAGGGCAGGAAGATGCCATGAGAGGATAGACCGAAAGCATGGAGCTCGACAAATGCTCAGGGATACCGAACCCCATGAACAGACAAGGTTTTCCCTGGGACCACAGATGAAGGGACTACCTGGCCTTGCCAAGCCCTAAATTAAAATGTTAACCTCCACAGTTGGGAGAAAATAAATTCCTAGTCTTCAAACACACCCATTTGTCATATCATTTACTATGGCAGCACTAGGTTATGAAGAGTGTGAGTTCTTGCAGGCATTCAAGTGACAATAGCCTCAAGGTTATAAAAGTTATTCCAGCATCTAAGTAGAGGAAATATTCCACATGGATTTCCGAAGAGCTAGTGATTAAGAGTCAGGCTGTTATTGGCAAGGTGAGGAGTTCAAAAGCACCAGGCGCTCAGAGTGAGAAAGATAAGGTTTCCTACTTCCATGAAGAGTTACAGCCTTGAAAATGCACAAGAATTCTACCCTGTCTTCTGGGGTCACAATGAGTCAGAATTGGCTTTATAGCAGTGAGTTTTAAATATAAAGCTGATATCACAACCTAGTAAATAAAGATCAATATCACTTGTTATAAATAAAGTACTAAATAAATGAAAAGTTGTACTCAAAAAGAGTTCATCCAAGGGATTGAAATCAAATTGGAAATAAAGTCATATCAATAGATACCAAATGATATTTGTAAAAATTCATCATGCATCTAATTTTGTAAAAAGCATCTGAGTTGGCAATTTTCATAAGCATATTTTTATTACTATGAAAAGCATCTATCCTAATGCTGAATCGGTAAAGATATTGCAGTTACATCAGAAATGGGACACATAAGCTCAGTGCCACTATGATTATTTAATGCAAGTCCAACTTTAGCAGCGCATGACAATGGCAAATAAAATGAGTTGTGAGATTGAGAAGTTAACATAATTATCACTATTCACAGGTAATAGATTTATATACTTCCAACACCTAAGATAATCAACTTATACATATAGCTAGAAATATATTTTTAAGGAAAATAAGCAACACAAAATAAATATGTAGAATCCAGCGGTTCTACTCCTATCAAAATGACTAAAATTAAAGACTGGTTATTCCAGTAACTCAGAATAGGAAGCAACTAGAAGTCTTATAAATTGTTGGTAGGAACATAAAATGCCACAACTAATTTGGAAAATAATTTGTCGGTTGCTAAAAAAATCTAAGTAAAGATGTTTAACAGTGGCAAAATTTCTTTTATATAAATCCATTCATTTCAAACTTCAAAATTAGTTTGTGTCTCTTTTCTCACTTAAGTCTTCTGTTGGCCCTATGAAGGAAGTCTGGCATGCTGGCGGAGCAAAAGTTTAGGTCGGTGAATTGTATTCAGGATCACAAAGGTAATATATAAACAGCAAAGCCAAAACGTAAGCTCAGATATGTGAGGTATTACATGGTTCTTTCACTGTGTTAAATAGAAAGGTAAACTTTAAAAATGCGTCTATAGTTCACGTAATTCGCACACTTTGAAGGTGGCTTGCTGTGGCTGGAATGAACAGGCCTGCCTTCTGCACACACTGTTCAAGCTGCAGGGTCTTCAGCCAACCGAGCAGGCTCAGTGGAAGCTGGGAGTTGTCAAGATCCAGTGCACCCAGGGTTTGGTGGAGCTGGGAGTATTTACCACGGAAGGATGGCACACGTCTTAAGATGTGATATGAGGTCTTGTGCCCCAGGAGCAGGGTCAGCATTGTATTTCAGCAATATGTCAAATTTAAAACGACTGGAACATAGGATTGTATCTTGGATTTTGTGTTGCTTGAGTACACAATGAATGTTCATGGAAGCAGAAAGCAGAAGATCAAACAACACATCGCATTGAGAAATCTGCATCTGGTGTTTCCCGTGGCCTCGGATGTATGTGGAAGTTGGAAATTGAATAAAGAGATTAAAGGATAATTCATGAATTTGAATTGTGGTGCTGGCAGAGAATGGTGAAAGTACCATGAACTGCTAAAAGGAAAAACCTACCTGTCTTGAGAGAAGTATGGCCAGTGTGCTGCTTAGGGCCAAGGACGGTGAGATTCATCCGACATACTTTGCAGAGACCAATGCCTGGAGAGACATTACGCTGACTAAATTAGAGGGACAGAAAATGAGGAAGGCCCTCAAGGAGATGGATTGGCACAACGGTTGCAACAATGGGCTCAAGTGTGGGAACAACTGTGAGACTGAGGACCAGGCAGTTTGTTTCATTGTGCAAGAGTTGCTATGGGTCGGGACTGATTGGATGGCACCTAACAACAAAAATAATTCAAAATCCATGTCCAAGTATTCAGTCAAAAAGAAGAGAAAATACATGTCCATACAAAGAACTGAAAATGCATGTTCACAATAGCTTTATTCATATTATTTAATAATCCAAATTCCTAGAACAAAAATGTCCATACAATGTAGCATAAATGAAAAATCACTGCTGTTTAGGAGATTCCAACTCATAATGACCCTATAGGACAAAGTAGAATACTCCTTACAGCGCCCTGATGGTGTAGTGGTTACTCATTGTGTTGCGATCTTCGTGGTAGGAAGGTTGAAACCACCATCAGCTCTGTGGGAGAAAGTGAGCTTTCTACTCCTACAGTTAGTCTCGAAAACTCACCAGGTTTTTGAGGTAACATTGACTCTATGGTAGTGGATTTGCTTGTATGTTTGGTTGGTTTTAGGGTTTCCAAGGGTGTTGATCATTACCAGAGTAGATGCCTCATCTTTCTTCTGAGGAGTAGCTAGTTGGCTTAAACCACTGACCTTGTGGTTAGCACCCCAATGCTTAAATCACAGGTCACCAGGACTCCAATGGCACATTATTCAGTCACAAAAAGAAATTAACTACTGATATAGGCAACAGCACAGATGGACCTCAAAATCATCATATTGAAGAGAAAGTATAAGAGAGTACATATTATAAGATTAAATTGATATAAAGCACTTACTTTTGCCAAGTAGAGTGCTACTCACAGGGACCCTATAGGGTACAACTGCCCTGTACTTTTCCAAGGCTGTGAATCTTCATAGGAGTAAGACCTTATCTTTATCCCTTGGAGCAACTCGTAGTTTTGAACTGCTGACCTTCTGGCTAGCAGGCCAATGCTTAAACACGATGCAACCAGGGCTCTTCACAGGCCTGGAAAAAATGTATTTTAAAAAATCTACAGTAAAAGAGCATACCTTAGTGTTTTTCTGGAGTAGGGGGTGGTGAAATAAATGGAGGCACAAGGAATTTTTTTTGAGTAATAGAGATGTATGATGTCTTCATTATGGTAGTAGATTCATCGAGGAACTTCTGATTCATGGTGAGATAGTTAAAATTTATTGTGCCAACCTGGCCAATAAACACATATCGGGTTAATTGAAGGGTGGAGAGATAAATGGCTCGGTGAGCCTCGCCTGTCTAGTTCTTGGGTCTCTTGCTTTCTGATGGTCAGACCAGGGTGTAGCTGCCTTAGCTAGTTCTCTGCTTCAGCTGGCAAGGCTCACTTCTTGCAAGACATCCTTGAGGAGAAGCCACATGGACCTACCCTGATGCAGTCCTGGGGGGTGCTGGAGCAGCCGTGTGGAGACTCCTGGCAGCGCTGAGATGCTTACATGTTCACTGATTCGGCTTTCCTCCTGCAGTTGGCTTTAGTGCATGTGTTTTGTGAGATGGAGGAGGACTTTGTGGATTGGTGTCAGACATATGGACTAATGTTTGATTTGTGGGCTTGGGCAGCACTGGGTTGGGATGTTTTCTTGATGCCCACTGACCCTTTATCTAAAGCTCTTTCTTATACATATGAGTTTCTGTGGATTTGTTTCTCTAATGTACCTAGACTAACACACACGGTGACCTCATATGTTGTAGGTGTCAAAATCAACAACCTGTATATTTAAATGGATACAGGATATATATGATATATATAATGGATATACATTTTATATAATGTATATACGTATAGATATATAACTGTTATGAAGACTGTTGCATGCAGAAATCCAAAGAGCAGGAAGCATTCATAGCATAGTGTTAAAACCAAGCTGATCTGTGGTGGTTTATATTGCTGTTTCATAAATGCGAGCCCAGAAACCACCTCCTCAAGTCAACGCCTGAGTAAATGACTGTTGAACGAAGAGTGAGTGATGGTGCCATCAGGCAGCGCTGAATCCTGTGTCAGAGAAGGGTGGGCACTGTAAAATATTTAACAGTGTGTTTATGCAGAGGTAGACCATCAGGTCTTTCCCAGAGGCAGGTCTGTGTAGATTTGAACCTCCAGCATTTCCATCCCAGAGCAGAACTCAGTTCCCCAGACTTACTTGGAGCATAACACCTACGTTAGATACATATTGTATCTGAAACAGGGAAATCTTGTATGCTTTTGCATAAACACCTATCACAAATTGTCAGATGCGCAAATACAAAATCTCTGATACTGAAATTTTCACCTCAAAATGCCATGTAATTAAATCCTACACAGGAGTAGCTCATCAACTCAAAATAAGACATGGGGTGGGGGGAGGGAAGATGAACTTGTCAACCTTTGTTACTGTGTGCCAGGGAACTTCAAAAAGTTTGTGGGACTGACTGGGAAAACATCTTTAGCAATAATGTATCAGACAAAGGCCTTATTACTAAAATCTACAATACTCTGCTAGCCTACAGTAAGAAAAAATAATAATAACTCATTGAGGAGATGGGCAATAGACCTGAACAGAAGTTTCATAGGGGCAGAAATCCAAATGGACAATAAGCATATGAGAAAATGTTTCTGATCATTAGCCATAAGGGAAATGCAAATTAAAACAACCATGTGATACCACCTAACACCCTCAAAGATAGCCCAATTCAAAAAAAGAGAAAGCAACAAGTGTTGGAGGGGATGTGGTGAGATCGGAACTCTCATCAGCTTCTAGTGGACCTGTAGGTATGTGTAGCCATTATGGAAACTGATACGGTGATGTCTGAAACAAATAGAAATCAAGGTACCATATGACCCAGTAATCCCTCTACTGGACATAAGAAACTGTGCATGACCACACACCTGTGTTCCAATGTACATCATCACAGCACAGTTCACAATCACAAAGAATTGGAAACAGCCTAAATTTCCATCAACTGATGAATGGATTAAAAACTCTGGAATATACATAAAATGGACTACTTTACATCCCTAAAAAAGCAGTGAAGTATACATGAAGTACATCAATGCATGGGAAGAGTTGGAGGAAATTATGCTAAGTGAAGTAAGTCAAGTACAAACAGACAAGTTTGACATGAGTCTACTGAGGTATGCTTAAAAAACACAAGGGGCATAGGGGAAAAGCCTCCAAGTGCATAAATACCTAGAGCAAGGTCCAGGCACTCCGGCAGGGCTCAGACTCAACTCGGGGATGCATATGTCAGCCAACTCAAAAGGCGGGGAAAAAAGAGGGGGACATGGATAGTGGGGGAACAGGGTATTTTTCATGTCTCCCTAAGAAAGCGAGAAAGGGACCAGACCTCAACCTGGAGCATCAAGCCTCAAAGAAAACATTCCTGCATGAAGCAGCGAACTAAGAAGAAGTCTTTGGGGCTGGCCTCAGTCCCAGCTATGTTGACCTCCTCCCCAGAAGGATGCGCTACAGATGACAGCACTGAAGATACAGCCCAAGGAGGGTGGTGAGCCTGCCAGACTGCACGGAAGTAAACAAAGAGGGAAAGAGAGAGACTGGACTGCAACCTGGCTCACCGAGCTTTGAGGACAACATTCCTGCTCAGAGCAGCCAATGCACAGAGAGGACGGTGGGACTGACCCCACCACAAGACTCAATGCCCCCTCACTGACTCGCAGGGATACAGGGGACAGTTCTGGACTCACAGAGTGGGAATTGTGCCCGACCTGACACCCCCACCCCCACTAGAGTGAAACGTGGAGTGCAGAACAACAAGGGGAGAAAGACAATGAAGTACCTGAGGAATCCCCAGAATAGACCTTAGAATCAGTGGGCAGGGTGTGGCACTTCACCAGATCAGATTGGAAAACATTCAGAGGGGTCAGCGGACAGACCTGGAACTATTTATATGATTGGGTTTTTGTATTTTGGTGTGTTTTTTCCCTTTTCATTCTTTTTTCTTTTACTTTTTCTCATATCTATCTATACAGGATAGGCAGGATAACCAATCTCAAGGAGAAAACAAGGGGCCGACTGCTCTAGGGGGACATGGGAGAGGAGGAGGCGGGAGAAAGGGAGGGGAGAACTAACAGACTCAGAGACACGGGAGTAGAATGCCTGATGGGGTTTGATCAAGTGCAGTGTATCCGAGAGAAGATACTGAGAGTCGAATGAAGGTCCAATATGATAGTGAGACAGGAGAAAAGTAAAAAAATAGAGGAAAGAACTAGGAGGTATAAGACATTTATAGAGGTAAAAATATAGACATGCATACATATAAATACATTAATATATAACAATAGGGATATAGGTCTATGTACATATGTTTAAATGTTAAGTATTAAGGTAACAGATGGGCATTGGGTCTCTACACAACTACTCCCTCAGTGCAAAAACAATTTGTTCTGATAACCTGCCATTCTGTGATACTCACCTTCCCGACACCATTATTGAAGTCAAAATGGGTACATAAGCAAATGTGATGAAGAAAGCTGATGGTACCCGGATATTACAAGATATAGTGTCTGGGGTCTTAAAGGCTTGAAGTTAAACATGCAGCCGTCTAGCAGGGAAGCAACAAAGCCTACATAGCAGAAGCGTACCAATCTGTGTCAACTGGATATGATATCAGGCATCAGATGACACAAAACAAACAAATATATCAATGTAAATGATAGGGGATAGAGTGAAGACCCAAAGCCCATCTGTAGATAACTGGACATTCCCTCAGAGACAGGTCACAAGGAAAGAATGAGACAGACGGGGTGCAGCACAGCACCAATGGAACACACAACATTCCTGTAGTTCTTTAAGGCTTCCTCCCCCCCCACTATCATGACATCAGTTCTACTTTACAACTCTGACTAGTCTAGAGCATGTACACAGGTAAGAGCTCTTGACACACAAAATCAAAGACAGATAAACCCCTCAGGAACAGCAATGGCAATAGTGATCCATGAGAATAGGGGGAAGGTGGCGGGGAGAAGGGGGAGAAATGGTGAACCAACTATATGGATTGACGTATTCCCAGGGGTATGAACAACAGTAACATGGGTGAAGGGAGACAGCAGGCGAAGTAAAATATGAAAATAATAATAATTTATAATTTATCAGGGGTGTATGGGGGTGGGAAAGTTGGGGAGGAAGTGAAAAAAGAGGAGCTGATTCCAAGGGCTCAAACGGAAAGAAAATATTTTGAAAATGATGAAGGCAACATATGTACAAATGTGTTTGATACAATTGACATATGGATTACTATAAGAGATGTAAGAGCCCACAATAAAATGATTTATTAAAATAAAAATGTTTTGTGGAAAGGTAGAATTAATAAATAAAATATAAACATTAATTCTGAACATAAGCTCCATCAAGCTCAAGATAACTTTTAAGCAATGATACCAGCCATTTAGGCCATCCATAAAGAATGGAGCGGCCTGGGTGTTTAACCATGCCAAAAAAAATTTTTAACATTATGATAAAGGACTATATTGGGGGAAGAAAGCCCCAAAACTTACATATCTGAAAAGGGATGATATATATTGAGGCAATTCTTCCCAAGTGCATATGTAGATTAAATATAATATTAACCAAATCCTTATTAAAACCAATTGCCAGTGTGTCAATTCTGCAGCATGGAGATCCCATGGTGTTAGAATAGATCTGTGCTCTACTGGGTTTTGTAAAAGTTGATTCTTCAAAGTATATTGCCAGAAGTTACTTCCAAGTGATCTCTGGGTGAACTTGAACTAACTACCTTTTGATTGGCAGTCAAGCACATTAACTATTTCCATATCTAGGGACTCCAAAAGCCTCCAAAATTAAGTAAGCCTTAATTTAAGGAAAGAATATATCCTTCCATACTGGATTCAGTATTCCATATTTATTAACTACCAAATTATACCAAAATAAGTTTATGGAGGCATCACTTTTTGATAATTCACCCAAGACCTTCAATTTTAATTTATTTGGAAAAAATAAGGTTTGAATTTCATCAGACCCCATGGGCTAAATTTAATTTTAAAGGGAATTGAGAGTAACATGTAAAACATAAATTTAAAAATAATTAGGTGATTCAATGAAAAGAAAGAGAATATCAGTGCATGAACCACTTAGATCTTTAAAACTACACTTACAATAATAAGGATATAAAATTTTAAAAGGAAGGGTAAAGTACTTGAAAAATAGCTTTCCCCCAAAGGACAGTGGTTTTAAGGTGATCACTGGAATTGCTAACAGGAAAACAGCCATCCTTGTGGGTCTGACTCAAGTTTGGACACGGCAGCCTCCGTCCTGGCTCAGGTCCCAGAGTGTCAGCGTGTGCTCCTGAACAAGTGGTTTCACTGCAAGCTTGTGTATTTTTTATTTATTTCCCTTTTTGGTAAAAATGACCCTATCTCTATAACGACACAAAATAGAAAACCTGGGTTTGCATCCCTCACATTTTGGAATGAATTCATGTACTTTTAATCGCTGATCACTTTCCTGTCAGTTTCTGGTTTTGGTTTCTCTCCCACGCTGTAGAGTTTGAAGAATGTAAAGAAACCGTGTGCTTGCACCTTTCTCCTCTCCCTCTCCATAAGAACAATTGTGAGGGTGGTGCAGGACCAGGCGGTGTTCTGTTCCATTGTGCAGAGGGTCCCAGTGAGTCCCATCTGACTAGCTGGCCCCTAGAGACAACTGGCACCATTCCTTTGGAACTACAGCTGAAAGGAGAAGGAAACAGAAAACAGTAAAGGAGAAGTGACTGCAGATACGGCTAAGGTAGAGCTTTCTCTCATCATTAATAGGAATTAAAGTATACAAAATTTAGCATGCCCCCCTCACAATAGCAGGTATGCTCCAACCCATTATTGCAGTCACTCTATCAGTCCATCTCCTTGAGGATCTTCCTCTTTTTATTTTTTCTGACCTCTTAATTTACTACTACACACGATGTGCTTCTCTAGGAAACAGTCTCTATAACGCGGGCAAACTTTCAAGATAAGCCTGGCTACCCACTTTTCTAAGGAGGATTCTGTCTGCAGTCCTTCCAAGATAGATGTGTTTGTCCTCCTGGCTGTCTAGGATATATTCAGTATTATTTATAAATACCACAATTCAAACATGTAAATTCTTATTCAATCTTCCTGTTCTAATTCCCTAGTTTCCCAGGTATGTGCGAGGGTTTAAACTGCCATGGCTTGGGTAGTTACTAAGGTGGCTTCTTTGTGTTTTTTGGTTTTTTTTACTGGAGAGTCTGAATAAGTGTTTAAAGCAGCCCTGGTCATTTTGGGACCCACAGAAAGGAAAGAAAACACTAACGAGAGTAGAGCAAAGAAAAAGAAACATCAGGTTAGCATGGAAATACCTACCACATTCTCTTTGCTACATGAAAAAAAAAAAAATCCCTCATAAGTTTCACACAACTAAACACAATCCTCACTGGCTCCAGTCATTGTTGAATTGGAGGGGAAAATAAGAGTTCTTTGAACAACCAGGATGTATTGTCATTGCTGAAGTCAAGTCATCAAGTCTCTGATTACACATCAGAATAAAGTGGAAGGACGGTCCAAATCAGGGAGGCAGTCCACTGGAGAGGGACACTTAGAAAAGTCTGGGTAAAGAAGTGATGCCTGTTCTTCCTTTAAAATGATGTTTTCTCTTCCTTTAAGAATGTTGTTGTTGTTAGGTACCATGAAGTCAGCTCAGACTCACAGCGACCTTATGTACATCAGAACAAAACCCTGCACGGCCCTGCACCATCCTCACAATTATTCCTATGCCTGAGCCCATTGTTGCTGTCCTACTTCATTGTCTGTTCTTCGTCTGAAGCCCTACTGAAACCTGTTCGCTTTGGGGGACCCTGTTGGCATTTGAAATATCAGTGGCATAACTTCCAGCATCACAGCAATACACAAGCCACTACAGTACAACAAACTGACGGACAAGTGGTAGTCCTTTAAGAACAGATATGGTTAACTTAGCGGAGAATGTGGAGAATATACCTCGATGTCAGCAATATTTTTGGCAAAGAATGAGTGATGGTAATGAGCAAGAAACATCTTGGGGGAAAATACAACTGATGTAAGTAGGCTTCTATGGACATTTTTGTTAGGGATATTATGTAAAATGAGGCATAAAAGTTAGATTAGAACCAATGGCCTTGGTAAGAAAAAATGAGTAGTTTTATTAACTTTATTCTTCAGGAAATACAGAGCCAATCTTGATTCTTAATCATAAGAATAACTTGACCCCAAAAATGTGTTTAAGAAATTGAAACATGTGTGTGTCAATAAAGGAGAGGCCATAGACCACAAATAATTAAGCAGTATGTGTAAGAACAATCATAGGAACTATGAGGTTAGGAAAACATGTATAATATTATAATAAAATGCATACGTAATATACGCATACTGAAGAACAGGAAATAAGCAGAAAAATGTGATCATTGTTATCCCAATGTCCAGCATAGAGTCTGAACTACAATATTCATTTATTATTCTCAGTGCCATCAAGCCAATTCTGACTCATAGTGACACTCCCAGATGGGATGGAACAATAAATTCATGAATGGATGGAATAATAAATTCATGAATCATTTCTTGGTAAAATGAAGGCAGAAGGTGTCAGGAAACCAAGAAATGTATTGCAGTGGGCCAATCCGCTTCCAAAGGCTTCTTTTAAAGTTTTAAGCAAAATTGTCAGTTTAATGATTAAGGTGCACTTGACCCAAGTTATGCATGTTCTTTTCAACTACCTTACATGCATGTGAAAACTGGACTAGGAGGAAGGAAGACTAGAGAAGAAGCAATGCATTCAAATTGTGGGGCTGGAAAAAAATATTGAATATGCCCCAACTGGCATGATCTGTAGAAGTAAGGATGGTGAGATTGTATTTCACTTGCTTTGGACATGTCATCTGGAAAGGTCAATTGCTAGAAAAGGACATCCAAATTGGTAGAGGGTCAGCAAAAATGTAGGGATGCCTTCAATGGGATGGCCTAACATAATAGTCCCAAGAGCTTCAAGCATACAAATCATCATGAAGGCGACACAAGATAGGACAACACTCCATTCTATAATAGATAAGTTCCTGAAGAAGAGGAGTCAACTAATCAACAAGCCCACAGTAAGGTAAATGTATGTTAATGAATACACCCAGATATTTCTGTTGATGCCTTCCATTCAGTTATTAAAGCACCTTTTAACATTATTTCACATACACACAAACTATGTCTCTTCCCAGATAAAATGGTGAGTGTTAAGGATCACTTAAAACTGGTAGAGTTACCTAGGTAACCCATTAAATAAAATACCGCAGAATTCAATTCTGAATACAAGTATTTCCTTTCCTGTCTGCTTTTTGAAAAGAGGCAACAGATACAGCATCAAAGCGTCCACTTGCAGGCATAGCAAAAGGTGCCAGGTGAGTGGGATTCTGACAGACCTAAATATCTACTTATGATTTCAGTCATCTCTCCTTAGTTACCTTCCTTTTGAGCATTTGTTTATTTTTAGAACCACTGCGTCAATGATGGCCAAAGTCCTGCTGGCACTAAGAATGTGGGGGATGGCAATTCAGCTGCAATTATCAGAATATTTTAGATTACACAAAAAAAATGAACGATATTTGAATGGCACAGATAATTACATAAACAGAAGGGCTCTGACTTACACTCTCTACTGAACTATACATGCCAAGATGTTTAGAGAATGTCCAACATTTACTACTAAGGGAATATTTGATATTTGTGGTTTTTAAGTAAAAAAAGCAAACCTCTTTGGAAAATGCCCATGCTTCCAAAACACCAAATAATCAGGATGATCAGTGTTGTTGTTGTTGACATTGAGCCTTCTCTGACTCACAGTGAGCCTAAGCACAATAGAAGGAAGCACTTCCGGTCCTGTGCCATTCTCACAATGGCTCTTAGGTTTAAGCCCAATATTGAAGACACTCTATAATTCAATCTCATCAAGAGCCGTCCTCTTTTTCACTGCCCTTCCGATTTACAAACAATGATGCCCTTCTTCAGGGATTGTCTTTGGACAGCATGTTCAAAGTACATGGGACAAAGTCTCATTATCCTTCGCTCCAAGGAGCATTCTGGTTGTGCTTCATCCCAGAAAGATGTGTTTGTCTTTTGGCAGGGCTGGGCTTCAAATGCACAGCTTCTGCTAGGTCCTCTTTGGACAAGGTTCAACTTTCACTGAATATGAGGCAATTGAGAATACCATGGTTTGAGTTAGGCACACCTTAGTCCTATCCTATTTTTTTCAACACATTAAAATGGTCTTGTGCAACAGATTTACACAGTGCCGTGCATCCTTTGATCTCTTGCTGTGGGGGTAACCAGCCCCTCACAGCTAATCAAGGGTTCGGTAGGGGCAATAGTACAGTCAAGCTATACAAAGATCATAGTAAAATCATAGAAAATATGTAGAGGTGAGAGAGAGTAAAATAAAGAAGTCAGACATATTTCATGGTAACATGCTCACCTCAGCTCCTCTTGGTGGTGCATGTGGAGGTGGGGGACGAGAAGGCAGCTCTCATTGGGTTTTATTTCTAACCAAAGCTTATATACCTTTGGGGGCATGCAAGCCCTCTGATTACAGATAACAATCTACGTCACAGGAAGGGGTTGTAACATGGGAAATACAATAATAGGAGGGGATGACCTAGGGGTATAAAGGGAAGGAATAGGGGTACATATGTGGCAAGATGGGCAGACCCTAGACTCACTATAGTAGCCTAACCTTAGTCATCCTTGAGTGGTCCTGGGCTTGTTTGGGAGGACTCCTTCAAGGGAACAATACCAGAAGGGAGTGGGCCCTACTTAGGGTGAGTCAGACTATACAGTCTGGTTGCTCTAGATACCCTTAAGGAGAATAACCTCTGACCTACTTTCAGTGACTTAGTGTGCAGCCATTTACCATGTGTAGCAAGCAGCATCTTGGGTTTGGCATATATTTGGAGGAGACAACTTGGGAGAATTCTTTCTGTTTCCCACATCTTGTCTGCTGCTTCCATGAGCATTGATTGTGAATCCAAGCAAGACAAAATTCTTGACAACTTCTACCTTTTCTCCATTGATCATGATGTTACCTGTTGGTCCATTGACAAGGATTTTTATTTTCTTTATATTGAGTTGTAATCCATATGAAAGGCTGCAATTCTTCATCTCCATCAGCAAGTGCTTAAAATCCTCCTCGCTTTCACCAAGCAAGGCTGTTTCACCTGCATATCACTGGTTATTAATAAGCACCTCATCCAACCCTGATGCCATGTGCTTCACAGAATCCAGCTTCTCTGATTATTTGATCAGCAGATAGAATGAGTAAGTATGGGTGGAGGATGCAACCCTAATGCACATCTTTCCAGATTTTTAACCCATTCAGTATTCCATTGTTTTATTCCCACAACTACCTCATTAGCCATGTATAGGGTCCACAGGAACACAATGAAGTGCTCTGGAATGTCCGTTCTTCTCAAAATTACCCATAGTTTATTATGAACCACACGGTCAAATGCGTTGACATAGTCATTAAAACACAAGTGCAAATCTTTCTGGTATTCTCTTTTTCAGCCAAGATCCACCTGGCATCACAACAATATACCCTGTTCCATATCCTCCTTTGAATCCAGCCTGAACCTCTGGCAGCTCCCTTTCGATGTACTGCTGTCATTGTTGGATGATGATCATCCACATTTTACTTGCATGTGATATTAATGATACTGTTTTATAGTATGGGTTACGGTTCTTTGGAATGGATACAAATTTAGATCTTTTATAATTAGTTGGCCAAGTAGCTGTCTTCCAAATTTCCAAAAGCACAAGGAGGTGCGTCAAGCTGCTTCATCGGCATGTTGAAACATTTCAATTGTTATTCCATGAATCCGTGGAACCTTATATCTGGCTAATGCTTTCAGTAGAGCTTGAACTTCTTCCTTCATTACCATTGGTTCTTGATCATATGCTACCTCTTGAAATGGTCGAATGTGAACTAATTATTTTTGATATAGTGACTGTATTCTTTCCATCTTTTTTTGGATGCTTCCTGCATCCATCAATGTAATGCTCATAAAATAATTCAATATTGCAACTCCAGTCTTGAAATTTTTCTTGAATTTTTTTCAGTTTCAAATAAGCTTAACATATTCTTCCTTTTTGGTTTTCTAAATCTAGGCTTTTCCATATTTAATTGTAATATTTTGATTTGTCTTCTCCAGTTATCTTTGAAATGTATCTTTGGCTCTTTCACTTCATCATTTCTTTCATTGGTCTAAGCTACTTGTGTTAGTCTAGGTAGACCAGAGAAACAAATCCAGGGAGACTCATATGAGTATAAGAAAGCGGTTTATAAACAAGAGCAATTGAATATTGAGAAAACATCCCAGTTCAGTCAAGATCAAGTCCATAAATACAATATTAGCCTGTAAGTCTGATACCAATCTATAAAGTCCTCTTCAGACTCATGAAACACATACATTGATGCCAAATTCAGTAAGATCACAAGTCAGTGGGTGGAAAGTCTTGTGGATCCAGTGGCGTTGTAAGCATCTCAGCACTGGCAGGGATCTCTACGTGGCTTCTCCAGCTCCCAGGGCTCTGGTTGCATCAGGGTAGGTCCATGTGGCTTCTCCTCAGGTTTGTATCACAGGGTGTGAGCAGAGAGAGAAAGTGTTTCCCACCTCCAGGGAGAAATAAAAGAAATCCCAGAATCTTCAGGAGAAGGCCATGCCCACAGAGAGGCCTCAGTGGCTATATCCGGATTGACAGGCTAGACTATACCCCTATACTCTTGATCCTCAAATTGACACCAGATTATGTAACTACCACACTGCTCTAGGAAATAAGAGCAAGTTTCAGAGTCTCTTCTGACATCCACATTAATGTTTTTCTTTCTTCCTTGTGTTTTAACGACATTTTGCTCTCTGCATTGTGTTCTTGCTGTTGTCCCACAGCCCATCATCTGTCTCTCATCAGTGTTCAATGCAGCCAATCTCTTCTTGAGATATGCTCAATTTTGAGGTGGGATAGACCCAAGGTCATATTCTTCAGCTCCAAATTGACCTTATATCTGAGCAGTTGGTGGTCTGTTCCACAGTCAGCTCTTGGCCTAGTTTTAGCTGCTGATCTTGAACTTCTCCATAATCTCTTCTCATATATGTAGTCAATTTGAATTCTGTATATTCCATCTGGAGAAGTATAGTTGCCATTTGTGTTATTAAAAAAGGTATTTAATATGAAAAATTAATTTTGCTTGCAAAAGTTATCATGGCATCTCCAGTTTGGTTACTGGTACCAAAAACATATTTTCCAACTATTATTACTTCCTCTTTGTTTCCAGTTTTTGCATTTCAATTGCCAATAATTATCAATGCCTCTTGGTTGCATGGCTGATCAATTTCAAACTGAAGATATTGATAAAATCCTTCAATTTATTCATTACTAGATTTAGTTGTCGGAGTGTAAACTTGAATACTATTTGTATTATTAGATTTCCTTGTATAGATATTTTCTCATCACAGACAGAATTGTACTTCAAGATATATCTTGAAATGTAATGTTTAATGACCTCTTGAATGTCATTCCCAGCATAATAAACCATATGATTGTTCTGATTCAAAATGGCCAATATCATTCCATTTCAGCTCACAAACACTAACATGATGTATATTTATGCATTCGTTTGTGATAAATTCCAGCTTACCTAGATTCATATTTCATACACTCTGTTCTGACTATTAATTAATGGTTACAGTTGTTTCTTCTCCTTCTGAGACTTACCCCAGGTGGAAATGTCAATTGCCCATCTGCCATGTTTTAAAAGGTAGAACCTCTGAGTGCATTTTATGTGCATCCTATATTAAATCTCCAAAATACTTCATGGGTAACAAGAAATAAATGCATGAAAGGAAAAGAGAGGGAAGGAGGAAGAAAGTATGTAAGTCTGGGTAAACTAGAGAAACAAATCCAGGGAGACTCATGTGTATAAGAAAGAGCTTTATATACAAGAGCAAATGAATAGTGAGAAAACTTCCCAGCCCAGTCCAGATCAAGTCCTTAAGTCCAATATTAGCCCATATGTCCGATACCAATCTGTAAAGTTCTCTTCAGACTCATGAGACACATGCAATGATGCTGAATGCAGGAAGATTACAGGCCAGTGGGTGGGAAGTATTATGGATCCATTGGAATTGTAAGCAACTCAGTGCTGGCAGGGGTCTCCATGTGGTTACTCCAGCTCAGGGCACTAGCATAGTTCCAGGTATCTTGTCAGCGGTAATGTCTCCTAGGGAATGAGCCTGTTTCCCACTTCAAGTGAGCAATTCACCTCCTTAGTGCCTCCAAATGAGGTTATCAAACTGCCACCTTCACTCTTAATCCTCTCAAATTGACAACAGACTTTGTAACTACCACAGGAAGGAGGAGGGAAAGATAGAAAAGAAGAAAGAAACTAAAGAACATCAAATTCCAAGTGTCTGACATCCATTAAAAAACCACTCAAACAAAATAAACTCACTGCCATTGTGTCAATTCCAACTCCTGGTGGCATAATTGGTTTATATTGGGCTTCTAATCATTAGCAGTTCAAATCCACCAGCTGCTCTTGCAGTTAAAGGATACATTTTTATATATAAATCTATTACTGCAAAAGCATTAGAAATTTGAATTTTAAAATTACATTACTATAAAGTTAAAAAATCTGTACATGGAAAATAATAAAATATTACTGAGATGATTTGTAAAATATACTTATTTTATATAAAATATAAACATTAAAAATATACAATTATCAAAAGGCTCAATTTTATTATAAATGCCAATTGTGCTGAAATTGTGTTACAGATTTAACACAATCCAAAGAAAAATCAAGGATGCTGATTCTAAAATGTATTTGGAAACATAAATAGCAAAATATTCCAAAGAGTTTTTTTTAAAGATCATTTTATTGAGGGCCCTTACAGCTCTTATAACATTCCATACATCAGTGGAATCAAGCATATTTGTTTGTATGTTGCTATCATCATTTCTAAAACATTTTCTGCTTGAGTCCTTGGTATAATATCCTCTTTTTGCCTCTCCCTCCCCTACCCTCCCACCCTTGTGAATCCTTCATCAATTATACATTGTTATTTATTAATTTTAAGAGAACCAAGTTTTCTCTCTTCACCAGATCCCTGTAAAATGGCAACAATAGTCTCAGTTTTTAAAGACAGAGAGCCTGGAAAATATTGTATGGCCGTCACACAGTGAGGGATAAAATAAGAACTCAGCTCTTTTGACCCATTTTTTAAAAAGCCTTATATCCTTAGAGTTGATGCAAACTCATAGTGGCCCTTTAGGACAGGGTAAAATGATCCCAATGAGTTCTGATACTGTAACTCTTTACGGTAGTAGAAAGCACCCTGTTTCTCCCTCGAAGAGGCTGACTTTGAACTGCTGACCTTGCAGTCAGCACACTAACTCATAACTAGTAACGCCTCAAGATGAGCTAAATAACTAACCCACTGCCATGGAGTCAACTCTAACTCACGGTGCCCCCTGTGAACAGCAGACAATAAGTACGGACAGCTATATGGGTCTGCATGACCTGGATTTGACAAAAGAGCAGAGGAACTCACACACATCATGGAAAATTGAGGTGGTATCCAATCCATGTGATGTATGAGCTACATCCTAAAATACACACCTTTCTCCATTTCCCTAGTCCATCAAATGAACGCCACTGCCAAAGCTTAGAATATCTTGGAAGGTTTTGAAATTTACTTAGAAATCTCCTGATCACCAACAACATGTTTGCAATCTTTCATGAACATACTTGCTAGAGATGATGACCTAAAATAAAATGCGGTGCGAAATTTTAAAATTCTCGACAACAGCAACTCAAAGTTGTCAAAAAAAATTTTTTTTTCTTCGATGGGAGCCAAATTTTCTGAGCATTGGAAAGACACTTGCCTGGTCAAACCATCTGAAAGACTGAAATTCAGACCCCTTTCACTTATCAAGTTCCATGCCTTTGCGATGACTTTACCTGCTCTAAAAATAGATACTTTTTTCTACTCCGTAAAAAGACACTATGTAGGGCTACCTGTGGTTTTGCTTGGGAATAAGTTGTCCCTTTAAAATGGCAAAATTTATTCTGAATTAGGTGAAGGTGTACAGAACAAATCAGTTTTCACTTCAAAAATATTAACTCTTAAAGTAGTTGAAGAACATAAGCTCTGTGTTAACAACCTATTACTGAAAGTCACAGTTGTACACGCAAAAGCCTTGACAATGTACATGCTGTACATGTAGAACAGTGTTAAGACAACTCTTGATTGAGTGATGTATATTGACAGTCAGTGGTCGCTTCTTAATTTGTTTTGCTATATATTAAAATAAAATATACACATGTACATGAATATATAGTCCATTGTTTAAACTTTATCAAGAATTTCAAGGAACCAATAGCTGAGAATGAAGCCAAACCTTCTAAATGCATGGCCACATAAATCCTGGCCACATATGACCAGGAGCCCTGGTGGTCTGCGAAGCACAGGCTCAGCAGTTCGACTCCCCCCCAATGGTTCTGCAGGAGGAAAATAAGGCTTTGGACTCCTGTAAAGAGTTACAGCCCCAGAAACTCAAAAAGGTGGTTCTACTTTGTCCTATAAAGCGCCCATGAATCAGCATCAATTCCACGGCAGTGGCTTTGGGGTGCATACATGGCACATTCATGAGGGTAGCACAACGTGTGGTATTTTCAATAGTATCAGCACGTTACTGACAATTTCCATACTTCCTTATTATTGACTATATTTGGCATCTCCTACGAGAAGACAACCCCATTTAGAGGTCTACTGCGAGAAGGTTTGACTGGGTTGCTCATGAGAGCACACTCGAGGTAAATCTATTCACCTGTTCATGATCATAACTGGAAAAGCCAGCTGCCCACTGGCTTGTGAAGTTGCTCACTCAGAGAGGCAAGACTGTGAGGATGACAGATGAGTGCAAGCTGGCGAGAACAGATCATTCTCTCTGGAGCAGGCAGTTGCCAAAATAGAAGGAAAGGAGCTAAGCAGACCCCAAGAATGTCTTCCCTGACTCCCTCCCTAATCCTTGAGGCCCTTGTTAGCAGCCCAGGGAGGCCATGGGAAGTCAGCGGTGGTGATACTGTAACAGAGGTCCCTCCCAATGGAAACATGAAGCAAATAAGGCTCCTTCCTTCTCCAACAGAGGGCAGCAGCGACAGACTTTTTCCTCGTCTGGTATCCGAGACAAGCCTTGCTTAATTAATATTTGTTCATAACAGTTTGTTAAAGATCAATGTAATATTCTCCAATGAGAGGCACCATCTTTTAGATTCAGGCTTGAATCTAGCTTCTGATCCTCTCTAGCTTTATGCCCTTAGGCAAGTAATTGAGCCTTTTTGATTTCATCAACAGTAAAATCCAGATGGTAAATACCTAGCTCACAGGCCTTTTAAAAGTTTAAATGTTTGCCAATAGCTTATCTCACTGCTGTGGGAGGCAGGAAGACATTCAAAATTGTTAGCGCCTGTACTCTTACCCCCGCTAATAAAACCTACTTTCAGGAAGGGGAAAAAAAACCCCACATCTGGAACCCATGGTCGACTGTGCCTTCATCGAGTTTCACACTCTCAGGGTGATTTTTCTGTTTAACCCTTTTTCCACATGGTAACAGAAGGCTGATTCAGGAACTGTCCGCAAGGAGCCAACGGAGAGGAACTTAGGAAAAGGGCACCATTCTGGATCCCAAGACTCCTCTGAACTGTCTTTCATACAGAATTAAAGAATGATCATGCGTAAGGAAGGCCAAAGAAATATTGATACTTTTGCATTATTGTTTTGGTGAAGAATATTGAATGCATCTTAAAATGCCAGAAGAAAAGCAAACACACCTGTCTTGGAAGAAGTGCCATCTAGCTAGCATGCTCAGTAGAAGCAGAGTCTGTCTCGTGGACTTTGGATGCGTTATCAGGAGGGACCAGTCTCTGGAGAAAGACAGCCTGCTTGGAAAAGTAGGCTGTCTGAGGGGCAAAGCAGGAGGACCCTTACTGAGATGGATTGATGTAGTGGCTGAAACAATGGGCTACAACCATAGCAACGCTTGTAAAGATGATGCAAACCCGAGCAGGGTTTCCTCTGTGCTCCTTCGGATTGCTAGGAGTTGGGCGGGTACCTAATAACAACTGTGTTATTATAGTCTCATTATTTCCAATGCCATCCCCACGAATTTTTCTTCCTGAAGGATTCACACAGAAATATATGGGGAGGTTTCAAGAATTTCATGGGAAAAAATCCCATTACCTTTTCATTCAATTTTCCACAAACTCTTGACAGCCCTCTCAGAGACCATTTAAATGGCACCAAGTTCATATCTTGTGTGAGCTACAAATTAAAGTTCACATCTTTCTCCAGTTTTCCAAGTCTGTCATACCAAGTCCACAAGCTAAAGTTCTGTTGGAAAGGTCTAAATTTTATTTAGAAATCTCCTGATTCATTTGACCCAAAACATATGTTTACAGTCTTCCAAGAAAACTCTTGAAAGATTTGATGATAAAATTCTTTAACAAAATATTTCATAAAACTCAAGAAGAATAAATAATGTACACATATGGAATGCATGATAATTAATGACTTCTGTTTGAAATTTTAAAAAAATATGATGAATAAATTTAAAAATTCTCTATGGACAAGAAGAAAGTTAATAGAGTTTTCTGAATTACTACGCAACCCTGTCTGATAATAAAGTTCAGGGCAGTTGCTTTGGATAGAGTTTCCAGAAAACAGGAATCTGGTTGGTTTAGAATGAAAGCTAATTCTTACAGTTACTATATAAAAGTAAGTGGTGTGTAGCTATAAAATCATAAAAGTATTATAAAGCAAAAATATATAAATGTGAAGCCATTGTTCCTTAATACATCCCCCATCTATGTCTATACACTTTATTTCCATCTTACTAACCCTTCCCTGAAGAATTCTACATTCATATTAATAATACATCAAGGCAGCATTATCGCATCCTTAAGGGATTCAAATCATGTTTCTTTTCAATGTCCTTTGAATTTTGTGGGGGAAATGCAATTTGAGGGTGGAAACCAAGGCTTTGGGTGGATGTGATAAGCGAAATTCTCACAAGACACAGGTGAATTGTTTAGATTGAGGGTCAGGGGAAAGCAGAATTCCTCAGTTCAACTTTCCTGGACCTTATCTCACCAATGCAGTGTTCAATTTTCTTAAATATTCCTCCTAATAAGTACCTCACAATTGTTCTGCATCCTTTTGAGTAAATCTTTCCAAATTAACCCTTGGAATTCACAAGAAACCTGTCACCCTAACCTGAGCTGACTTCTCTGAATTGACTTGAATGGGCCCAACAGATCCCCTTGGGAACCAATATTGTGATGGGAAAGTTTTAAAATTTGAAGTTACCCTTAGATTAAGGTAAATTTATTACTTATAGAACTTGTCTGAAGCCATTAACTGGTCCCAGAGACATGGTTATTCATGTGGACACCTGTGAGGCAATGAACTGGAACCCTAGTAGCAATAGTTTTTAATTACCCTCATAAATCAATATACTTAAAAAAAAATCTTACTTGTCCCTTAGTTTGATGTATCGTGTTGTGGTGCTAGAAGCCATGTGACAAGTATTTCAAAATCCAGTAGGTCACTTGTGGTGCCCAGTTCAGCTTCTGGACTAAGACAAGCTGATAGTCTTTCTACTTCTGCGGGATTAGACACTGAAAACCTTATGATTAGCATCAGAACATTGTCAGATATAGAGCCAGAATATGAGCCCAGAAGGTTGAGAGGCACTAAATATACAACCAGGAAAGAGTAGCCTCCCCCAAGGAGAGTTGACTATAATGACATGGGTGGAGTGACTTTCATTTGCTGATGTGCCATGACTCACAATCAGAAGAAACACACATAAGTAGTCAGAATCAAGAATGGGTGAAGTATGAATCTGGGAAAACTGGAAATCGTCAAAAATGAAATTGAACACATAAAGATCAATATCCTAAGCATTGGTGAGCTGAAATGGACTGACATTAGCCACTTTGAATAAAATAATCATAGGGTTACTCTGCTGGGAATAAAAATTGCAAGGGGAATAGCATCCACTCATCATCAAAAAGAACATTTCATGATCTATAGGTTTACAAGATAATCCAGTTAATGTCTATTATTCAAATTTACATACGAACCACTGAAACCAGTGATAAAGAAATTAAGAATACTTTCATAAAGATGTAGTAATTGAAGAAGCAAAGCGACCAGTTTAATTTCCTCAGTCTAATTCTAGCTTCGTTATTCAGACAAAGTAATTCTGTTTTATTTTAAACTTCTCTTTTTCTGTGAAAACTTACATGTACCTTTGTTGTTTTATTTTTAGAGAAAACCTCTAAAGGATTGTTATAATTGGATTCCCATTTTACTTAGGAAAAGAGAGAGATTCTGCAATCATTTGTCAAGATCTCACAGCTAATAAAATCAATGATCATTAAAAAGTTACCATATTCTATTCTAAGCACCGCACATGTACTAATCCCTTTAGAACAGTGAAATACTAGTTTTCTAATTTTGTGGCAAACTGAAAGCAAAGAAAATCTGTGTTTGGCCAAGATCACAAAGGGAGTAATATGGGTGAGTGGGACAAACTGCTGGTAGATAGTCCTGCCCCAGTATGTTCACCTCTTACTCTCATGCTGTACTACCTAACCACGAATATTGTTAGGTCCTATGAAGTCAATTCCGCATCATAGAAACCCTATGCACAACAAGAGAGAACACTGTAGATTCCTGCACCATTCTCACAGTGAATATTGTTAGTTCTTGTTGCCAGGTACTATCCATATGGTTCTGACCCATGTGCAACACTCTACGCAAAAGAAGGGAAAACTGTTCGGTCCTGCGCCATCCTCACACTATGCTCATTGCTCCAGTCACGATGCCAATCCAGCTTGTTGATGGCTTGCCAACCTTTGGCTGACCCATCACTTTACAAGGCATGATGTCCTTCTCTAGGAACTGGTGTCTCCTAGCAACATGGCTACAGTATGGAAGATGAAGTCACACCAACCTTGCCTCTAAGAAACACTCTGGCCATACTTCTTCCAAAACAGACTTGTTTGTCCTTGACAGTTCACAGTACCGCTAAGTTAGAGGTTCAACTTGACCAGGTGCTCCCTGGGAGAAAGCTGCGGGTGTCTACTTTCATAAAGGTTTACCGTCTCCAAAACCCCCGTGTAGTGTTGTTCCAAGTAGATATTGACAAACTGGCCTAGGATTTGGCTTGGGTTCCATTTCTGATAAACGGAGATACATTTTGATTTTGTTGGGTGTCGTTGAGTCTGCTCCAATAGACAGCAAACCTACACACAACAGAAGGAAACACTATCCGGTCCTCACAGTTGTGCCATGCTCACAGTTGTTCTTATGCCTGGACTCATTGATGCAGCTACAGGGACAATCCCTCTCCACCTCATTGAGGGCCTTCCTCTCCTCCTATGACCCTCACCTGTACCCAACACCATGTCCTTCTTTTGAAAAAATGTCCAGTGCTGTAAGACAAAATCTTGCCATTGTTGCCTGTAAGGAGCACCTTGGTCTTACTTCTTCCAATACTGATTGGTTTGTCCATTTAGCCTTCCATGGTACAGTCAATATTCTCTTCCAGTATCGCAATGCAAGAACATTAATTCTTATTTGGTCTCCCTTATTCAGTGAACAGTTTTCACATACATATGTTGCAAAGAAGACCATGGCTTGGGTCAGGCGCATCATCTGTGTTCTGAAGTTCTCTAAAGACAGCAGCTTTACCTAATAACAATATGTCTTTTGATCTCTTGGCTGTTGCTTCCATGAGCTTTGCTTATAGATCCAAGCAAGACAAAATCCCTGACAACTTCAATATTTTTTTCATTTATCATGATGTAACCTATTGGTCCAGTTCTGAGGATTTTGGTCTTCTTTACATTGAGTTGTAATTCATACTGCAGATTATAATCCTTGATCTTCATCAACAAGTGCTTCAATTCCTTCTCACTTTCAGCAATCAAGGTGTCATCTGCATATTACAGGTTGTCCATAATTTTCCCTCCAATCCTGATGCTGTACTCTTCTTCATACCAGCCAGTTTCTCTGATGATTTTCTCAGCATACACATCGATTGAGCAAGTAAAAGAATATAACCCTAACTCACACCTTTCCTGATTTTATACCATGTATTATGTCCTTGTTCTGTTTGCATAACTGCCTCTCGATCCTTGTTACACATTCCTCATGAGCATAATGAGGTGTTCTGGAATTTCCATTTGATGAGGTGTAATCATACCAGTGGCAATGGATTTGGCTATAGTAACCTACTCCTGTGTATGCCATTAAATATGGCATCACCGGGGACCTATAGTTTCAGCAATACTAAACTAAAAACCAAACTTCTTACCATTAAGTCGAGTCCAACTCATAACGTGACCCTATAAGACAGAGATCAACTGTGCCATAGTGTTTCCCAGGCTGTAAATCTTTACATGATCAGACTGCCACTCCTCCCACCATGCCACTATCATATTGGAAGGGCCAGCCTTCTTGTTAGCAGCATGCTTGGTCAGGGCAACACCAATATTCCTCTGAGCAACACTAGGAGGAAAAAAGATATTACCTGACTATATAGACGGTTCTGCATTTGTAAAGTTTGATTGGTATATAATTCACCTATCATGCATGTCAATAGTTAGGTTACCACAAAAGGATTGTAGAAGCATCACCACAATCAGATCTAGTGCATTTTCTCCCTTCTTGTACTCATTTCTACTAGCTCTTTATTTCCTTCCAATCTCTTCTCCAATTCTCTCAATAGGCCATTAATCCAGTTAGTATCTCAATAGAATTACCTAGCTTAGATTTCATACACTGGAAAAAATACAAAACAAAACAATCACAAAGTAAACCAGAACAAAAAATTCTCAATCTAAAAGAAAGTAGAAAATATTAAAACGAGTCAAAAGAGAGATGGACTAATGAGGTGTTAGATTTTAATCTAACTTGTTCTGCAGTCTGAAAGAGAGCAAGGATATTCACATCTCTGGTTCATGGCCAGAGGGGGTTTCCTGGAGGCCCAATCCATGGGTATTTCCCATGCACTGTTTTTGTTTTTAAATGAAACAACTTTAAAATGGGTCAGAAGGTAGATTAACCTTAATTGTTGTCTAGTGTTATTCACACTTTTATAGAGGAATAAACAGATACCAAAGGATTGATTGCATGCCTGGAGTCACATAATGAAAATCAGGTCATATAAAAGCTAATTGTGTTAGCTCATATTTATTGAGTGCTTGTTGTAATACAAGAACTGAGCTGGTAGATACTTAATAGACATGATCTTAGTAAATTCTCACCTTATTTCTAAGAAACCAAAACTAAAACATGTTACCACTGAATCAACACCAACACACAGCAATCTTATGGGATAGCAAAATACTACCCCAGAACATTTCCAAAGCTGTCAATCTTTGCAGAATAAGACTGCTGCGTTTTTCTTCTACTTGGTCCTAAAAGATAGGTATTATTCTGATATCTATTTTGCAGATATGGGAACCTGAGGTGGGAGTGATGAAGTTACTAGGCTAAGATTACATGTTCATTACATGGTGGGAATATAATTGAAACCAACTGTTCCTCACTCAAACTGAGACTTCTTAGATTTACTCAAGGTTGCCTCTGATTATTAGAAATATGCTTATCAGTGTGTTTCATATTGCACATCCTGTCACAAGATGACATGGTTATGCTAATTATAATTAAAAGTATGTTGTGCTAATTATAAATATCAACTTCTCCCTGCAAGAAACCAAGGAGAAGCGCCATGATGGAAGGCGTGATGCTGAAGTTTCATAGGCATACGAGTTCTCCTTAGAGACAAGGATGGTGGGACGACTTCTTACCTACTCCGGTCATGTCAGGAGAGAACAGTCCCTGGAGCCGAGCGTCATGCTTGGTAAAGTACAAGGGCCGGGAAAAAGAGGAAGGATCTCAATGACATAAGACTAGCACCATGGCTACATCAATGGGCTCACACATAGGAACGGTTGTGAGGATGATGCAGTGTTTCATGATATGTCATCCATTCCACCTTCTGATTACCGAGAGCTGTTTGCACCTGTTTCTTCTCATTTTCATCAGTGTGTCCTCAGCCAATGAAGGTCCTGAGAGCTGTTCTCCAGCTGAATCATGATGATTAACTCTACTTTGAGCAGGTAGCTCTTCCACAGTCTTATTTTGAGTGTCTTTGGTACTGAAGGACCCAACATTAAGTACTATATATGACAATATTCCATTGATATTTGTAAGGTTTTCAGTATATCCGACAATGTCCCACTGGTATTCATATGCATATTGTTCATGTATATTTGTAAATTACTAAGTGTTTGTGGTGGCAATCTATCAGTCAATATACTTCTGGGGGGAAATATACTGCAATACTAATGTAGGTCCTCTGGCTCCAGAAATTTCATACAAAATCAGGTTCAACCAGATGTTTGAACCCACAAGTAATTTGCAAAATCTGCCAACTCCCAGTGTGTTTACTACCCCTAATGTGCTATCACATCTTCTTCAACTCATACTGAAGCCCTCATGCCAAAAGAATCCCCAGTGCCAAAAAGTAAAAGTGAAATTGATGCTGAGCTTGGAGTAGAATGTTGTAATATTACACCCTCATTCAGAGTATGCCCTGAAGTACAGTAAAGTAGGAAAGCTTCCAAGCTTGTAAAACTGCAAACATTTAATCTTCCGGTCTTTTGGAAATTGAAGGGGTGATAGCATAAGGTGAGTTTCTACATCAATTTACAAGGAGCAGCTAAATGAAGTCGCTGGTAGAAAATTCTGAAAGAACAACAAGACTTGAGAATTGGTAAAAAATATGTGCAGGAAAATAAATAAATGAAGCACATAAAATGAGTTCAAAGCATAATAATATGTGTTGTCATATAAAACTTGTATGTTGACCACACTTTAAATGATAAGATTTAAGGAAAATAAATGGCTTCATTTATGATTGTCTCTTATCCTAGCTATGTTGGTTATTGTTCAAAGTATTCATGAAAACAAGAAGCAAGGTGGCAAAAATGGAAAATGCTTAAGTTGGAGTACATACTACCTTTTGCAAGGTCTTGACCGACCATGGAAACAATTGACTACAGTGCGTGTCAACAATCATGGCCATTTCTAAACATGATATATCTCTTTAGTTACCTAGTACTTCCATAACTGAAATGTCACAAGTAGATGTCTTTTAAAAACAGATATTTATTTTTTCATGGTTTTAAAGTCTAAAAGTACAATGGGGCTTGGCCATGTCAGCTTTTCTTGTAGGTAGCCCCAATCATGACTTCCTTGCCATTCCTTGGCTTATAAGTAATCTTCACCTGGCCTCTCTCTTCTCCTGACTATGAGTCCCTGGGTCTGTTCTGGTCTTTCTATAATTCAGAAGTGATTGGGCTTAGGATCCACTTTACACATGTATTGCTTCATCCACATAACAAAAGAAATACTTATTTCCATATTGGATCCCAATATTGGTACGACCAAGAAATCAACAACATATATTTAGGAGACACACAATTCAATCCCTAATGATAGCACATAATGGTATCAACATAATTGTATCACATCCTCTGCTATCATTACATGGGAGTATAATGGTAGCATATGTCTTAGTTATCTAGTGCTACTATAACAGATATTTCATCAATGGGTGGCTTTACCAAAAAGAATATTAAATATTTTTCTCATGGTGTAGTAAACTCAAAGTACAAGGGTCTTGCCTTTCTTGAGGTAATATTCATGTGGTTTGGTATCTCTCACACCTCATCTCTATTTCCTACTTTACTGGTTTAATGTCTTTTACATTTCCAAGTAGATCAACTCAAGATGAAAACTGAAACTGTCATTGAGTCAATTCTGACTGACCACAGCCCTGTGAACGAAGCAGAGCAGAAATTGTTGCAGGTTCTCAAGGCTGTAAATCCTTATGGGAGCAGAAAACCTCATCTTCCCCCTTTGGAGTGCCTGGTGAGTTTGAACTGCTGACCTTGCGGTTAGCAGCCCAATGTGTAACCCACTAAGCTACCAGAGCTCCTTGACTCAAAATATACCCTCCCAAATCCTGCCAAATTAACATAAAAGGTAGCCCATTTCCCAATGGGTTTACATCCACAGGGTACCCTTCAGTGGATTTCAACTCATAGCCACCCTATGGACAACGGAATGAAACACTGCCCAATCTTGAGCCATCCTCACAGCCACTGTCAGTCCACCTCATGGAGAGGCTTCCTCTTTTTTGCTATCTACTTTACCAAGTACATTGCCCTTCTCCAGAGGTTGGTACTTGCTGATAAGGTGTTGAAAATACACATGTGCTATCTCAAATAACTAAAGATGAGAATGGAGGTAGAGATATCAAATTAGCTCGCTCAGCAAACATTCCCACTTGCTCTTATGATTAATCTGTTTCTTATAGTAAATCTTCCTGCTCTTTGGCAACGAGGAAGGTAAAAGTTATATTCCCTAGTTCTGGTGCAGTTACGTTTGTACATGTGATTAATGTTCCATGCAGCATATTGTACTGCAAAAGTCGTTAGAGAGGAAAGTGAACAATGTAAAATTGCAGCCTCGCTCAGGGAATTGAGTTCTATGCTGAGAGTGGGGAGAAATCTGGCTGTCTGTGATGGTTTTGATGGGGGCTCTACCTCTGCAGCTTAAGTGCCCAGTAGCAGATGGAAGGAGCCTGGAGATTTCTCTTAGACAGTCCCTGTGATGTGGCTGGGTGATTCTTGTATTTTGTCCCTGACTTTATGGTATGCAGGCCTTATCTTCTGACCCTCTTGAATACACAGTACGCCACTAAATACACTTTAATAAATCTGTAGCTAAATTCTTCTGTAGTTCACAGTCAAGAATTTTGAACAAAAACTGTATGCATGAATCTCAAAAACATTGTATTTTGTAAAATAAGTCAGCTGGAATGGGACAAATACTACATGGTTCCATTTATATGAAAGATTTAGGATAGGAGAAGGTATGCAGACAAAAGATTGTTAGTGGGAACCAGGAGAGGGAGTGTTTAAGGGGGCCTCACTTCTAGGGACCCTGAAACCCTGTTAGGTTGATGAAAAAATTTGGAAATAGATAATGATAATGATTGGACAACATGATAAATATAACTAATGTCACTGAATTGTACATATGTTTAATGTTGAAATGGCAAAGGATTTGTTGCATATGTATTTAACACAGCAGTGCACACATGCACACGCACACACACACTCAAATTAGAAGAAATGAACCAGTCAGGGATGAAAAGGAATTCTAACCAATAAAATACTGTTTACACAAAGAAAATCATTTTAAATAAATTTTACTCTTTGCATATTAATATGTCCTAGGGAAACAAATACATAATCAAATATGTTATTTTAAATTTGTATTCCTTTGCAATTTTTTAGATGTAGTTTTCATCCTCTACAATGTACAGACTTGAGTGAAAGGGTTTGATGAGTTTTGACAAATGCATAGCACAGTGAGCCCCCTACTGAGATATGGAATAAGCCCATCAGCCTAACACGTTCTCTCACATCCCCAGAGTTACTCCTACCTGGAGAGGTGACTCCCCTGCTGGTTCCTCATAGACTACATTGGTTTTCTGATAAAAAACTTCCTGTCAGAATCATTTAATAAATACTCATTGCTGCCTAAGGCCTTTCATTTAGCATAATATTTGTATATAGATTCATCCATGTTACTATATGTATCATTCAATTTCTTAGCTTTATTATTGAGCTTTAATCAATATGCCACAATTTTGTTATCCCTTCTCCTATTGATAGATATTAAGGTTGCTTCCATCTCTGGCTATTATGAATTCAGCTGTTAAAGCTATTTTGATACAAGTGTTTTTATATGCATACATTTTTATATCGATCAGTGCAATACCTAGGAATGAAGTTTCAGGAACATAAAGTAGAATCATGTTTCACTTTAGATATTGTTCCACACACTCATTATTATTTTTGGTTATATCATTTTTCAGCCTCACCAATGATGCTTGAAATTCCCAGTGATACTAAACGTTTCCAATATTTGATGTTCTGGGAGTTTTTAATTTTAAAAATTCTAAAAGGGAGCATGTAAGGTATGGGATAGGAATCAAAGTTCTCTTCCTTCCACTCGGTTGTTCTGATATCATTGGGTGAAGAGATGTTCTTTCCACATGGAATTGCTTCGGCACCTATGTAGATATTCACATGACTCAGCCTGTGTGCATCTATTTGTGGTCAATACTACAGTACAACCTGTGCAAGGCAGAACCTCTGTAAGGTGGAAAACTGTCAGAGAAGGAAAACTTGTGAGACCCAGATAATCAGGACAGTTCTATTGAGCTTCAGCATACACAGCATACATGTTTAAGTGTATTTTTCTTCAATTATTTTGTCTAAACTTATGTCTGCACCACACTTTGTAGATTATTATACTTTTATAAATGTCTGTAGATTAGCTCTATAAAATCCTGAAAACTAGGTAGAGTGAGCCATCAAATTTTGTTCTTTTAAAAATTTTTGTTGGTTATTCTAGACTCCTTGTACTCTCCAAGTTTTTTAAAAATCATCTTGTTACTTTTGAAAATCTTTCTAGCATATTAATTGGGATTGAAATGAATTTATAAAACATTCTGAGTATAATTGGCCTTGGCACTTGTGTACAAAAAATTGAGTAATACAGAAAGCATCAAAAGAATATGGAAGGACTACACAGAGCAAATGTACCAAAATTAATCAGCCAATGTTAAGCAATTTTTAAAAATAGCCTGTGATGAAAAAATGGTGGTATTGAAGGAAGAAGTCCAAGCTGCACTGAAGGCATTAGCAAAAACAAGGCTCCTCAATTGACAGAATACCAGTTTAGACATTTCACCAAGTGGATGGCATACTGGACGTTCTTACTCTGCTTTTCCAAGATATTCAAAAGACAGCTACCTGGCCAGCTATCAGGAAAGGATCCTATATATGCCCATTTAAAAGAAAGGTGATGCATGAAATTCAGAAGTTCTCAAATAATACCATTAATATTATACACCAGTAAAATTTTGCTGAACATAATCCAAACAGGATTATTATCAGTACATCAACATGGAATTGCCAGAAATTCAACCTGGGGTCATAAGAGGATGTAGAATGAGAAATATATCTGATGCTGTCAGGTGGGCCTTGACTGAAAGCAGAGAGTACCAGGCATAAGTTTAGCTGTGTTTCATTGACTATGCAAATACATTCAACTGTATAGATAATAACAAATTACTAATAACATTGGGAACAATGAGAATTCCAGAACATGTCATTGTGCCCATGCAGAAACTGTACATGAGGCAAGTGACATTAATTCCAACAGCAAAAGAGAATAGTGCACGTTTAGAATTGGGAAAGGTGTGTGTATCAGGAAAGGTGCCAGGATTGTGTCCTTTCGTGAAACTTATTCAATTAGCATGCTAAGCAAATGACCTAAGAACATTGACTGTATGAAGAAAAGGCTGCATCAGCATTGCAAGAAGTTACATTAACAACCTGAGAAATGCATAAAATACAAATGTGCTTGTTGACAGCACAGGAAACGAAGTATTTACTGATGCAGAACAAAAACTGCATCATTCAATATAGATCGCAACTCAATGTAAAAACAACAAACATTTCTCACAATTGAAGCAATAGGCAACATCATGATAAATGGAGAACAGATCAAAGTTGGTAAGGACTTCATTTTACGTGGATCTTCAATCAACTCTCATGGAAGCAGAAGTCAAGAAACAAAAGAATGTATTGCATTAGAAAATATGCTGCCCAAGACCTCTGTAAAATGTTGAAGACCTCTTGGAAATGTCACATTGAAGACCAAGGTGCGCCTGATTCAAGCTATGGTATTTTCAATGACCTCTTATGCACATGAAAGCTCAGCAATTAACAAGGAACATTAGAGTTGAATTGGTGCATTTGAATTTTGGTGTTGGTGAAAATACTGATAGTGTCATGGACTGCCACAAGAAAAAAACTTAATATATCTTGAAGGAAGTACAACCACATTGCTCCTTAGAAGGGTGGGTGGTGAAGCTTTGTCTCATGGACTGTGATTAGGGCCATAGAGCATATATTATCAGGAGAGACCAATCCTTGGGAAAGGGTATTATACAGGGTAAAGTAAAGGATCAGCAAAAAAGAGAATCCTTGACAAGATGGATTGACACAATGTCTTCCCCAATGGACTCAAACATAACAATTGTGAGGATGGAGTAGGATGTGTTAGTCTGGGTAGACTAGAGAAACAAATTTGACACTTTTTTACAACTCTTTAGCCCTATATAATTTTCAAACAAATAATAATATCATGTCTGTACCTAACAGGATAAAACTAAAATGCATACAATTCAATATGTGCCACCCTCATTTAAACATAACATTCTTTAAGTGACAAAACAAAATTATCCTATTCCTAACAATTGCAGTTAAGTAACATCTACAGCTTAATCCTATAGTCCTATGAATATCTTCCTCTACCTACGACAAACGCTTCATGCCTTTACCCCAAATTTGGGTATCCACATTTTATTCTGCCCACTTACATCAACCCAGTGCTCTGGTGAGACAATCATATTCTTAGATATGAAGAATCTTCATTCCAGTTGGAACCTTGTGGAATCTGCATCAATAAACAAAGTCAAATCAGGACAGGCTGTCCATAAAGTCAGCTACAATATGCACCAGTTCAGCCACTCAAAAAGTTTCTCTTCATCTGGTCGAGTTCTGGTTAAATCAGTGTGGGCTGCTTCACATAGCCTCACCAGAATGCCTATTGGCTGCCTTGCCTTTAGACCATGGACCACATCAAAAACCCTGGTCCCCTTGAGCTACATCATGAACTTCAGACCAGTCAACCTGCTCTAATCTTCTCCTCTAGTTCCTGTAAACCAGGTCCACAGGTGTCAGTGGCCACACTCAACCCATCTCTATTGCTTCATTTCTCTCACTTCCACTCAGCAAGTGGATCCAGGTGGTCACCTAGCAAGCATTTCAGATTTCCCACAGACTTCCTTGAACATTTAGTCCTAGAGAGAATGTTTATTCATGATTCCAGATTTTTTTCAGCTTCAAGGGAAAACCACTAGTTCAAGAATCAAAACACCAAAAAGTTCCTTTTTAATCAATCTGTCAACAGCCCCCTAAGGCAAGTTTCTGGGAATGCAAATGTCCTAAGTACTCCAAAGCCCTGGGTGGGGTTTATCTTTTCAGAGATTTCTTTGCAGGGATGTCCTACAGCCATTTAAATATCAAATTTTAATGGCTCAAGGAAAGTAGGCTTACAAGCTGTCTAATTTCATATTTCCCAATAGTCATTTCTATCAATCATTATATCAACAATAATAAGCATAAGAATGCAGTATAAACAAAGTAGAATCAGATACTAATCTCAATTCTTTTTTTTTTTTTTAACATTTTATTAGGGGCTCATACAACTGTTATCCCAATCCATACACACATCAGTTGTGTAAAGCGCATTTGTACATCGTTTCTCAAAACATTTTCTCTCCATTTAAACCCCCGAACTAATCTCAATTCTTAAAACAGTCAAGTTCAATCCTTATTTAGTTTATCTTAATCCTTATCTAAACTATTCTATTGAAACAAAATATGGGATTAGGCCTCTGATAGCATCAAGCCAGAGCCAAGCTTTTGTTCAGCCATTTTGACCTTCTGTCAGCCATTTTCCCTAAGCAGAATGGTTTCTGAGAAATTCAAAGGGCAATTTCTACCCCAGAGCTCAAAATATATATTAGCAACATTCATTTTCATCATTTCAACAGGAATAGCCAAAGAAAACAACCAAACAAAAGAATCAAAACTTTAACTTCCCATATTCTTTCCAGAAAACAATCCAATTAATGGTATGGCCATATCTGATCTCTGGCTAGCCAAAGAAGAAAAAGTATCATGAGGCAGAGGTCGAACAAGGATCCACTCTCCATCTTTATGATTTGTGTCTCTAGTACCCCACTCCCAGGTACCATAAAGTGTTAGTCTGGAGAAACAAATTCGTAGGCACTCCTATGGTATAAGAAAGAGCTTTATATGCAAGAGCAATTGAATATTGAGAAAACATCCCAGCCCGGTCCAGGTCAAGTCTATAAATCCAATATTAGCCCATGTGTCCATTACCAGTCTATAAAGTCTTCGTCAGAACCACACAACACTTGCAATGATGCCAAATTCAGGAAGATCACAGGCCAGTGTGTGGAAAGTCTTGTGGGTCCAGTAGAGGTGGAAGCATCTCAGTGCTGGCATGGGTCTCTATGTGACCCCCTCAGCTCCAGGGCTCTGGCTCTATCAGCCTCTCTCCATGTGGCTTGTCATCAGCCATGTGTCCCGCCTCCAGTGACTTATCTGCTTAGCACCTTTAAATAAAGTCATCATACTGTGACCTCATTGATAGGCTAAACTCCACCCCTTCACACTTAAGTCTCAAATTGACAACAGATTATATAACTACTACATAGGACCAGACAAGTTTTTGCTCTGTTGTACTAGGGTCACCAAGCTGACTCAATGTCACCTAAGAGCAATAGCAAGTATAGTGCATTTCTGTTCCTAAGGTAGGACCTATAGAAGCTATCCAGTAAAGATCCAACATATTCATTAAGGTCTCTTGACTATGGCTTTCTAGATCCCCAATATCTCTCAAACATATAAGACCAGAAAGATTTATCTTTGACTTGAAGATTTTGCAGGTACTATTAACGTCCTAGTCTGACGTAATTTTGTCTTATGTATGCTTTGTGTTAGAACAGTGACTGTTCAGAGTCCAGAGGAGGTCTTTCTACTCTTCACTTCTCCTTTTCATGATTAAATCACTACAAATGTCAACAGCTGCCAACCAGCTAACCAACTCACTGCCATTGAGGCGATGCTGACTCATAGCCATGCTGTCGAACAGGTTCAAACTGCCACTCTGTATTTTAGATGTTTTAACTCTTTACAGGAGTAGAGAGCCCCATCTTTCTCCCACAGATCAACTTGTGGTTTTGACACTGAGGGCCTCATGGTTAGTAGCCCAAAGTGTAACCACTCCACCACCAGCAATCCTGGTATCTACAGCTGCAGCAGTCTCAAATTCTGAATTCTTCCAGCAACTCTCCCTCTAACCTCCACTTTTCTGTTCTGTCATTATGATGTGAATTGAAAGCCAGCGTAAATGTGGAACTCTTCTAGGGTGGATCCCAGACCTATCCTATCTGTATCAATTTAGTTCAGTTCTACTATTCGAAGGAAAACTAGAAACTCCTTAGAGTTTCCAAGACTGTAAAGCTTCATGGGCAGTGAGCCTCATCTTTCTGCCATGGACCAGCTGATGAGTTTGGATTGCTAACCTTTCTTTCAGTTAGTAGCACTGTATTTCACCCACTGTATTACCAGGACTCCTATGGTTATTTAGGTTGCTGGGTATTGCTGATGGTTTGTGCTCTGTTATTACCTGAAGGGACGGGGGTTAAAGTCCATCCAGCATTGCTGTGGAGCAAGGCCCAGAAATCAAATTCTGTAAGATTACAGACATTCAGAACTGTCCATTCTGTTCTGAAACGTGGGGTTACCACAAGCTGAAAATGATAATCAACGAGTTTATAGTTGTTTATTGCGAGAGAGTTTAATATTATTCCTCTACAATTGCTAAACTATATAAAACGAAGGCTTCGCTGCATTGTATTCTAGCAATATAATATTGCAAGACAGTTACTCTTTCAGTGAGTATTTATTGTGAACCTCCTATATCTGTGACATTACACCAAGGCTTTGAATTGATAGCACAAAAAAGCACACAAAATCTCCAAGTTCATGATATATAAAGGCTAATAGATCACAGAAAAATAGCCTAGGCATTTAGCATATAATACATTATAAAACGATACGGAGGAAGAACTGGAAAAAGTGATGGGAAGATACGGAAGACGCCAATAAATCCATCTTGAGGATGCTGAGAGAGGCTGATTACACAAGCAGTATCTAAACTAATCAGGGGAGATGAAAAGAAGTGGGGCGGATTAGTAAATAAAATGGCTAAGAAGGTGATTTGATCTGTTCTCAAGCAAAGGGAAATATCATTCATGTAACTTAAAATATACAGTGCATTTCCATTCTTTTCTTTTAACTGTTTCCAGTTGTTATACTTACCATTTGATTCAACTTGACTGGGCCAGGATTCTCATTTTGGTCATTGGAGCCTACCCCAGGATGTGATCTAACACAATGTAATCAATTCCATGAGGGAGTCTGCCGTGAGCAACCAAATCCTGTGGGAAAATTATGTTGGAGTGGTGTTATTAGGTGTTGTCCAGTTGATTCTAACTTATAGTGACCCAATATACAAGCAAATATAGCACCACCTAGTCCCACTCCATTCTCACAATTCTTGTTATCTTTGAAGACATTGCTGTATTCACTATGTCAAAGGTAGCCTTCCTTTATTTCAATGCTACTTCACTTGATCAAACATAATGTCTTTCTTGAGGGACAGTGTTCCCCTGATAAGATATCCAAAGTATGTGAGACACAGTCACACCATCCTTGCTTCCAAGGAGCATTCTGGTTTTACTTCTACCAAGACAGATTTGGTTGTACTTTTGGCAGTCCAATGTACATTCAATATTCTTTATCAGCACCATAATTCAAATGCATTCATACTTCTACTTATTCAATGTCCACCTTTCACATGCCCATGAAGCCAATGAAAATACCATGGCTGTGTCAGGCACACCTTAGTCCTCAAGATAACAAACATCCTTACTTTTCAACACTTGAAAAAGGTCTTGTGCAGAAGATTTACATAATGCAATGCATCGGTTGATCTCTTAACTGCTGCTTCCCTAAACTTTGATTGTGGATCCAAGCTAGACAAAATCCTTGACGACACCCATCTTTCCTCTGTTTACCGTGATGTTACCTACTGGGTACCTACTGGTCCAGTTTAAAGGATTTTGGTTTTCTTTACACTGAGTTGTAATGCATATTGAAGGCTGCAATCCTTGATCCTCAAACCTTCATCAACAAGTGCTTCCTGTCCTCCTCACATTCAGAAAGCAAGCGGTGTCTTCTGCATACAGCAGGTTGTTAATAAGCCTTGTTTCAGTCCTGATGCCACCTTCTCGTCGGTTTAATCCTGCTTCTCTGATGATTTTCTCAGCATACAGATTGAATAAGTATTATAAGAGAATACAGCACTGACCCTCACCTCTCTGGATTTTAAACCATGCAATATTCCCTTGTTCTGTTCCCACAACCGCCTCCTGATGCAGTTACACTTTTCCAATGAGCACCATGAACTGTTTGGGAACTCTCATTCTTCTCAAGGCTCTCCACAGTTTAAATCAGCCACACAGTCAAATGCATTGTCAATGTCAATAAAACACAAGGAAGCATATTTTCTGGTACTCCCTCCCTTTAATTAAGATCCATCTGATGCCAGCCATGATATCCCTTGATCCATGTTCTGTTCTGAATCCAGCCTGAACCTCTGAACACTGTCAATGTACTGTTGAAACCATTATTGGGTGATCTCTGAAAATTTTGCATGCATCTAGTATTCATGACAGAGTTCTATAATTTGGGCGTTCTTTGGGATCACCATTCTTTGGAATTGGCACAGGTAGGGTTCTCTTCCAGTCAGTTGGCCAAGTAGCTGTTTTCCAAATTTCCTAGAATAGAAGACAGTGCTCGCAGTGACTCGTTGCTTGTTGAAACATTTCCATTGGTCTTTCATCAACTCCTGGAGCTCTGTTTTGGCTGAAGGCTTCAGTATAGATTGGACTTCCTCCCTCAGTGACATTGGTACTTGATCAATTGCTACTTCTTGAAATGGTTGAATATGGACTAGTTTAGTTACTTTTGGTACCATGATTGTGTAATTTTTCTATCTTCCTTTGATTCTCCCTACATCAATAATTTGCCCAAAGAATCTTTCAATATTTCAACTCAAGGCTTGATTTTTTCTCACGTTCTTCTAGTGTTAAGGGATGCTCTACCTTTGGGGTCTTTGCACATTTCATTGTGCTATTTTATTGTGTCTTCTCAAGCTTTATAAATTTGGGGGTCAGCTCTTTGACGTCATCATTTCTTCCATTTGCTTTAGTTACTTAACAATTAAGAACAAGTTTCAGAATTCCTTCTGACATCCACTTTGATCTTTTCTGTCTTTTTAATGTGCTTTTGCGTTCTTCATAATGTCCTGATGTCCTCCCAACACTCACCAGTTCTTCTGTCATTAGTGTTTAATGTATCAAATCTGCTTGAGATGCTCTCAAAATTGGGGTGGGGTTTCCTCAAGGTCATATTTGGACTCTTGTAGACTTCCTTTCATTTTCTTCAGCTTAACCCTGAATCTACGATTGAGCAATTGATAGTCTTTTCCATAGTTGGCCCCTGGCCTGGTTTTAGCTACTGGTGTTGAGTGTCTCCATCATCTCTTCCCACAGATGTAGTCAGTTCGATTTCTCTGTGATTCATTTGGAGAGTTCATGTATATAGTTGCCTTTTGTGTTGTTGAAAGAAGGTATCTGCTATGAACAAATCATTGGTCTTGAAAAATTCTAGCATGTGCTCTCTAGCTTTGTTTCTATAACACAGACCATATTTTCAACTCCTCTGTCTTCTTCTGTGTTTTCAACTTTGCATTCCAATTGCCAATGCTTATCATGGCAACTGCACGCGTGTTTGATTAATTTCAGACTGAAGAAGTTATTAGAATTCTTCAGTTTCTGCAGCACGAGCTTTAGTGGTTGGTTGGTAAATTTGAAAAATAATTATATGGATTGGGTTTTCTTGAATGCAGACAGACATTATCCCATGACAGACAGCATTTACTTCAAAGAAGATCTGGAAATGTCTGTTTGATGATAAATACAATTCTATTCCTCCTCAATCTGTCATTCCCAGTATAGCATATGATTTTCTGATTCAAAATGGCTAATACCAGTCTATCTCAGCTAACTAATGCCCAGAATATAGATATTCATGGGTTTTATTTCATCTGTAAAGACTTCTGATTTTCACAGATTCATACTTCCCACATTCCAAGTTCCAATTGATCTTTGCAGGTATTTCTTCTCCATTTGAGTCCCACCCTATCAGCCAAGGAAAGTCCCAGAGCTTTCCTCCATCCTCCTCAGTATGGTCGACTCTACTCTGAGAAGGCAGCACTTCCTCAGTCATATTTTCTGTTATCTCCTTGCACTGTCTCTGAAAACACCCTGCTGCTATTCGTGAGGTTGGCAGCAGCTGACAACAATCCACTGCTGTCCATATATTTTAGTGATGAATTACTTTGAAGTGGACAGCCTGCTCTTTCTTCATAGTCTGTTCTTAGAATGGAAGCTCTGCTGGCACCTGTTCACTTTGGGTGACTCTGCCAGTGTCTGAAGTATCAGTGCCACAGCTTTCAGCATCATGGCAACACATAAGCCACGACAGAATGACAAATGGAAAGCCAAGTGGTGGAGTGCTACCCCTTCACCAACTCACAGCCCAGATACAATTGGAAGGAATTTTCAGCAGAGATATGGTCTATCCCTATGGAGCTGATTCTGTGCATAAGCTAATCCTTTCATCTTGATGATGCACATCCTACATGTGGTTCAAAACCCTGACACATTGCTTGCTGACCCTGGGAGCTACAATCATGGGCCATGATCCCTACAGAGCTTGTATTCATTTGACTCTGCAGCCACATGCTTGACTTCCAGCCTGGGTCAGCTTCCTGCTTCCTGACTTGTCACCGCTGGGTCCTACATGAGTCAGGATAAGCCACAAGTCTGTCTTGCCCATGTTGAATTAATCTGTCTGTCCCTACCAGCCTTTGGTCTCCCTGTTTCCTGGTTTGGCTTCCTGCTTCCGGCTTCCTGGTTTGTCAGGTGCCTCACTACTCAAGTCAGGAAAAGTGTCCAGTTTAGCATCTGACTCACATACTTGAACCAGACTGAACTTGACTGCTTGTACAACTGTGTGAGCCACTTTCTTGATATGAAATCATATACATATATATATATCATCACAGGTTTTGTTTCAATAGAGACTGAAGCCTAACATAGCAATTAAAAGCTATTCTGGTGAATATCTGTATACAATCATCTGTATATGATTGCCTACTTTTCTCATGGAATTAAATATTTCAGGTCAAATGGATGCACTTTAAAGTTATAAATGCATATGAAATGATGAAAATTTCCCCAGAATGGCTGTATCAATTTGCATTTCCACCAACAGCCTTTGAGACCAGCAGGCTTTATATTCCAGGGGGTTTTAGAACTGTTGTTGAAATCTTGGGCCAGTCGCTCCTTCTACATCATTACTGGGGCCACCTGCAGATCTGTCTTCCCTAGTTCCCAGCACAAGTCTCAACTTTAAAGGAAGCATCTCAAACTCATTCGGAGCACCATTCTTGACCTCTGAGATATAGATCACCTTTCCTGCCAAGGCAACCCCTGTCTAGTGGCACAATTTCAACCATCAAGCTTCCCTTTATTTCAAAGTTTTCACTCCCAGTTATTCTTTTGAACGTTACCCTGGACCCCTGCTCTGATAAAGTCCTCGGGCTCTCCACTTTCTGCAAAATGAGGCACCTGTCCTATGGTTACATATTTCCTCCTGGGGTCTGAAGATTTGTTGATGTACCCCACGCCTGTGTCTGGAGCTACTATCGAAAATGCTGACAAAATGTTCTTTTACCAAATATATCTCTGTACTTCTTAATGCCAGCCAACTTCAAATCACTGTCCTTGTGTTCCACTTATTAACAGGGAGGCTCCCCTCAGGACACCCCAAATTTGAAGGCTTAACTTCTATCACACTTTAAAAGTAAGCCAAACATTTTATATCACAAAAGTCCTCATAAAACCCAAAAAAACCTCCCATTAAGTTGATTCCAACTCATCCTCATAGCAATGTCTGAAGCTCATTTTTACAACCTCAATAACATCATTGACATTCGTGCATATAAATTTCAAAAGAGAATAACCTTAATTTGAAGGCAATTTGAAATTCTTTGTCTCAGGAAAAAAAAACTCAGAATGTTTTTGTTTGCTGCAAATAAACCATCAGAAAAAGAAATCACTTTTACTGACATCTGTTGACTTAATGTTTTACAAAAACTTAACTCCATTCCATGCAAGGAACCACAGTAACAACAAAAATCTCTCCATAGGGATAGTTCCCCACTTTAAGATAAAAAGGTAATATTCGGCTTGATTTCCCTTACTTAGCAAATAAAACCATACATTCCCATTTTATTTTCTTATCTTAGTGTTGCAATGCTTATCACATAGCATCATAAATCATAACGAATATGCCCATTCACTATATTCCCATGGAATATTGTTATGTACATACTGTACAAACTCATGTCTAAGCCGAGATTTTCAGCACATTTTTATGCAGTTTTTGTGGTAAAATTAGTTGCCTCGGCTGATATTTGGGTCGACTTATACTCGAATATATACAGCGTATACCTCAACTGCACATAAGATGTCCACGGAGAAGATAAATTACATCCACCCGAGTTGATATCCATCCTATCAACCCTTTTCAAATGTGAACTTTCTGAGCAGCAGTCTGCAGATCCTGGGTGGTGCAAAAGGCTCAGAAATTGAATACTAGCTATAAGGTGGGAAGTTTGAAGCAATTTAGTGGCTTCTTGGGGGACGGGCCTGACATTACTTCAAAAGGGTCATAGCTTTGACCATTCTGTTATGAAGCAGTTCTACTCTGCACACATATATTCATCATGTGCTAAGGTCAAGTTGAAGGCAACTCAGTTTTAGCTGTTTATGCGGTATTCTTAGTTTTGAGGTTGAATACCTTTTGATATGCATACATGGATTCCAGCTTCCTTACTCTCATACCTACCTTTTCTCTGAGAAGTATGGAAGTCCTGAAAAAAATCAGCAAGGAAATGATGGCCTATACCTATATGCACTATATTTTATTGTTATGGCCATCACACACACACACACACACACCTATATGCAATGTCATAATTGATCAATTCTTATCACAGACAACAGACATAAAGTGTGCATCCAAAGGATGGTGTCATGCCAGGACTAGTCGATCACTGTGGGGTGACCTTCATTAGCCAGAGGACACAGAACAAGCATTTCTGTGGAAGTTTGCTGTTTCCCGCCAAAGGAACTTGAAGTATGAAGAGGAAGCCTACTTGGACTCTTCCACTGGTCTCTTTACCACGTGGTTAGCAGTTGACCCAGCTGCTCCTCGGGAGAAAGATGGGGCTTTCTACTCCTGTTAGTCTGGGAAACTTCTATCCTGTCCTATAGGGTCACTATGAGTCAGCATTGAATCAATGGCCTTGGGTTTGTTTGTTTGTTTGGTTTTAAACAGAGAACATGGAAATGCATTTTTATTTGTTTTATTGCTTCTCCTTTTACAATCTATCCTAGCCCTTCTTTCAAGTTCCTTCTCTGATGTTGTTTTCTCCATCCAAACCTTTTCAGATTTCTGATAACGCACGTGAGGACATCCCATTCTCTCTTGCAAATACTTGCTTTTACACTGCAAGTGCTTCACATAATTTATTAGTTATGACAGCTATTATGATTGGTTCTTATGTTGACACTTTGATTTATCTTAATTTCTTAGTAGGATACATGTTGTTCAGCAAAATCTATGCTAAATATATTATATGCATGAACACCTTATAAGATACTGTTGTTCGGGATTAAAATTGTGGCATTGCCAATGATTTCTCTCTTCCCTCATACCCACCCCTCTTACAATCCTTCAGGAATTCTTGTTGACTCTACTGCTGAGAAATTCAGAATCTATCCACTTCCCCATCACCTCCCATGCTACCATCCCAGCTCAAACCATTGCTTTCTCTTAGATTAATGACTGCGACAGACTCGGGACTTTTCTCCCTGTTTTACTATTGCCTCGCTCCTGCTTCTCCCTACTTTCAATATGGGAAGTGTGAGATTAGGTGACTCCTCTGTGGAATCCTATTCACCTCAAAGTAAAGCCAAGGTTCTGACAACGGCACACTCTTATCCTTCCCCTTCTGACCCTTTAGGCTCTTTAACACTTATCCTAGAATGCACCGCTAATGCAGAAGGAATTGTTAAAGAGGAGAAATAGAGTCTATACAAAAATTTAAAAGAAATGAGGTTTATTGAAGGACCATTACAATATGCAGTTGGGGAATGATTTGTAAAATTACAAACTTCTCCGAAGGACTTTTGTATAGGAGATGAGCCCTGGTGACGTGTGTTGGGCTGCTAACCACAGGTCAGCAGTTTGAAACCACCAACTACTCCTTGGTATAAAGATGAGGCTTTCTGCTTTATAAAGAGATAGCGTCTTGCAAACCCACAGGGGCAGTTCTACTCTGTCCTATTGGCCTTTTATGAGTTAGAATCGACTAGATGGCAGTGAGTTGGGGTTTTACAGGAAAAATTTTGACTAACAATAACCATTAATCACCATTAATAACCATTAATACTAATAGCCATTAATATACCAGTAATACAAATCATGTATCAATTAATCTATTGACACTCTATCCTAGAACTAGCCTACACAAACATATTGTAAAATATGAATTATTTTGTCTTTTAAAGATACAGGCCAACCCACAGCCACTGATTGATTGCAACTCAGAGAAACCTGAGGGCTTATGAGGCTGTAAATCTTTCCAGGACCAGATAACCTCTTTCTCCCAAGGAGCATTTGGTGGGTTTGAACTGAGGACCTTTGGGTTAGCAGCCCAATGGTTATGCAACAGTGCCACCAGGGCTCCTTAAGGATGGGGCAGCTGGTGTGAAGACTATTTTTTTTAAGCAACGTCAGTCCTGTCTCTTACATTGTCTGCGTTGGTATAAATTAATCCATTACTGTGAGCTTGGTTTGGAAGTTATTTTTTTCTCTTTATTGATTTAAACAAAATAGAGTTTTCTTTTACCTGGGCAGCAGCTTCTTCTATAACAAGCACCTAGGTTTGGGGAGCACTTTCACAATATTATTTGTTTGTTCCTGTTTTGAAATTGTGGCTCTTAAAAAATTTTTTTTCAGGTTTGACAAGGAGTGTCTGTCTGCGACTAACGTCATCATCAAAAAGACTGGTGAGATTAGCCTTGAGCCAATGTACTGTTGTGACAGAAGTCAGAAGTTACCCATTAGAAAGAAAAATAACCCTGGAAGATTCCATAATATCAGGTCACACCTTGTTTATCAATCGTGAGAATTGATGCTATGCTTCTCAAACTGTTCGCAGAAAGGAAGAAACTTCTTTGGATACACATTCACATTTTAAATTATTTAGCAGGTTCTCAGTGGGCTTCTGGGAGGATCACAGGTGGTTAACAAAGCCCTGTGAGGAATACAGACTGCAGTGCTGTGATTCTGGGCTTTGTGCGGTGACGAATCCCTGATTACTTGGGCTGTCACCACCCACCCATGCTGCGGAAATCTTTTGGCCAAAATAAGAATTAGTATAATTTATGGTCTTGTTTTTACAAGTAGGACAAAGAAAGAATTGATCAAGGAACAATCTATTAGTCTGGCTCAAGGCCATGCTGCCTTTTCCCCTTAAATTAAAATGAATACCATGGAGAATATTGATTGAAAATCTTCCAAATGCTATTTAATTCCCAGCTCAATCTTGGAAACTGTGATCACTTCTGGGGTTTGAATTGATTGCTTATTAACTGTCTGGGTGAAGCTGCCTTATTTTCACTGCCCCTCATGGTCAGTGCTTGACCATCCAGGTAAATTAAACTGGTTCTACTGTCTGTGCCAGTCCAGCTTTTGCCTTGTTTGGAATAAACAACCGATTGTTGCATAACCTCAGTGCACAGTGGGAGGCACAAATGGGCTGAGCTCAACCACTAACGTAAACATAGTAGTTGGGACCTAGTCAGGCCTCCTTCTATAAAGCTTAAAGCTAATATGTAAAAGTTCTAGTCCCTAACATGTGGGGTCACCAGTTTCAAAACATTTTCCTCCTTCTGGTATACCTTCTTACCAACCCCCAGTGATCCCCCAATGCCTCTGCCATATCCTGCCAGGAAACTTTAATCTAGTTATTGTCTCTATAGACTCATCTACCTTGGGGTTCCCATGTTGAAAAAACAGGAATAAAGCATGACAGAGAGTTAAGAAGTCCACCAACAATAATAACATGCAACGGAGATAAACCCCAGTGTGAACGAAAACAGAAAATATTAAAAACCAGAGAACACTAAAATTGTGTCAAAAAAGGAGGTCAACCATTCGAGTCAGATTTTTCATAAAGGAAGTCCAGCTCAAAGACAATTTAACCAAAATATTAAATTCATATTCTCAAATATATGTATTAGGTGTCTAGTATCCAATTGCTCCTATGGACTTCTCTTACTAGAGATTAGAGATAGAAAATCAATTGAAAAGCAAAGTCAAACAGATTCAGATTGCAACAAGTGGCTGTAAAGAACATGGGAAGAAGATTCAAAGACAAAAAGTAGACGGGTTTGACTACTGACCCTACTAATCCAATGCTTAAACCACAGCATCACCAAGGCTCCTTAAATTTGCCATAACAGCTTCAATTTCTTTATAATATTAAAATCCATGTCACAATGAGCAATGGCACAGGCAACACTGCAGTGGTACAAATAAGAAATAATACATTAAACATATCTCAATATGCTGTCTCCTGTTATGCCCAAACAAACACATTTTTAAAGCTTTTTTTGTAACACTGACACATCATTAAATAAATGTATTTATATATTGTATAGTCTAGATGCCAAAGTATTATAGGGGTTTTCCCTTTTATATAATTTACTATGCCTCAGAGCCTTGGTCATACAGCAGAAGCAAAAAAGAAAAAGTATACAATACTTGATATGACTGAAGTATTGAATTAAAAGACATCTGAATTATGTCCTAATGCAACGGTTTAAATAAAAAAGATTGAGACTAATAATTTATGTTCCCTCAATAGTAAAGCCTTGTCATGTGACCTTATGTTTGACATCCCTAAATGGTATTGTTGTTAGCTGCTTTTGAGTCAGTCACCAACTCTTGGGGACACACACAGTGAGATCACACCACTGTAATCCACAGGGATCCATCGACTGATTGTTGAACGTTCATCTCTAGATGTATCTTTCAAGCCCATCTTACGATGAAATCTACCCTGAAATGTGTGTAGCATCATAGCACCACACAAGCATTCCCTAGAGATGGGTAGTGGCTGTGAATGAGTTGCGTGTATCAGGATTTGACCAGCATGTTCTCATAGGAGGTGAGAACTTGCCACTCAACTACCACTTCCCCCTTGTAAATAATAAAGGGTTAAAAAGCGATTCTCCTTGATATAAACAAAGCATTAAACTTTTGATACTTGCCTGCTGATTTTTTTTGTACATTGACTATGCTTGGATTCTTTGTCATGAAAATCCAAGCATTAAGTATAGTAAAAAACAGGAAAGGGCTATTATCAAAGCCATGTTCTAGGTAAACCATCATACGGTGGTACAAGGTGAAGGAAAACCGCAGTAAGAGAGTCAGGGGCACAGCTGCAGACCCATGCCACATTACGCCCAGTGAAGAAGAATATTTCAAGCCTAGAGTAGAGTGGGTAAATAGGAAGATTACAAATTTTACAACAGGATTCCTGAACATTTTTGTAAACTGGATGGAGAGAAATACTTAGTAAAAGAGATAAAAGAAAATCAATTTACCATGAGGATAAACTGAGATCTCTAAAGGGATATATCGCTAAGCCTTGCAAAGAGTAGCTTTTTCACAAAACAACAATTGTGTATTTGTGGTTTGCATATCACAATAAGCATAATGAATATCATTGAATCATATGTGTTAGAAATGTTGAAACGGTAAATGTTTTGTTACGTACATAGTGATGGCAGGTGCTGTCGTGTGTGTTCTGACTCAAAGTGACCTTCTGCATAACAGAACAGAACACTGGTCAGTCCTGCACCATCCGCACAATGGTTCTCATGTTTGAACCGATTGTTACAGCCACTGCGTCAGTCCATCTTGTCACGGGCCTTCTTTCCGGTTGCTCCAACACTTTGTCAGGCACGAGGTCCTTCTCCAGGACCTAGTCTCTCCTGATAACATGTTCAAAGTACACGAGACCAGGAACCTGTATCCTTTCCTCTAAGGAGCATTCTGGTCATACTTCTTCCCAGACAGACCCATTTGTCTTTTTGGCAGTCCATTGGGCTTTCAATATTCTTCTCCAACACCATAATTCAAATGTGTTGCTCTGCCTTAGTCTTCCTTATTCAATGTTCATCTTATACACATTTACAAGGCAACTGATAATACTATGGCTTGGCCAGCTGCCTCAAAGTCTTCAAAGGAACGTGCTTGCATTTCAACACTTTAAAGAACTCTTGTGTAACAGATTGACTTCATGTGTTTTTGATCTCTTAACTGCTGCTTCAATGAGCATTGATTGTGGATTCAAGCAAGATGAGATCCTTGACGGCTTCATTCTTTTCTTCCTTTGTCACGATGTTACCTGCTGGTCCGGTTGTGAAGTTTTGGGTCTTTTTTAGATTGGGTTAGATTCCATAGTGAAGGCTGCAATCCATGATCTTCATCAGCAAGTGCTTCCAATTCCTCCTCACTTTCAGCAAGCAAGGTTGTGTCATCCGCTTACCACAGGTCAGGGTGCAGTGTAGCAATGATGAAACATACTAGTTTCCTCTAGTTCTATCCCACACATACACTATCATGATCCCAACTCTACCTTACAAACCTGGCTAGACCAGAGGATGTACACTGGTGCAGATAGGAACTGGAAACACAGGGGATCCAGGACAGATGCACCCTTCAGGACCAGTGGTGAGAATGGCGATACCTGGAGGGTGGAGGGAAGGTGGGGTAGAAAGGAGGAACAGATCACAGGATCTACATATAACTTATACACATATAACTTATATACCTGGAGGACAGACAACAGAAAAGTGGGTGAAGGGACATGTCGGACAGTGTAAGATATGACAAAATAATAATAATTTATAAATTATCAAGGGTTCATGAGTGAGGGGCGCCGGGGAGGGAGGGGGAAAATGAGGAGTTGATACCAAGGGCACAAGTAGAAACCAAATGCTTTCAGAATGATGAGGGCAACAAGTGGACACAATGACACAATGGATGGATGGGTGGATTGTGATGAGTTGTATGAGCCCCCAATAAAAATCATTTTTAAAAAACATATTGTCCATCTATTGTTTCTTCTTCTTTGCTTTCAACTTTTACATCCAATCACCAATAATTATCAATGCATTTTAATGGCATGTTTAATCAGGTTTAGAATGAAGTTAGTAAGATTCTTCAATTTCTTTATCACTAGCTTTAGTAGTTGGCTCATAAATTTGAGTATTATTTGTATTGATTGCATTTCCCTGGAAGAGGATAGATATAATCCTATCAGAGACAGCCATATACTGCAAGATAATTCTTAAAATGTCCTTTTTGAAGATGAAAGCAAGGCCATTCTTCTTGATTGTGCTATTCCCAGCATAGTAAACCATATGATTATCTGATTCAAAAAGACCAGATGTAGTCCATTTTTGCTCACTAGGATATGTCATTTTTTCTTCTATTTCATTTTTATGACCTCCAGTTTTCTTAGATTCCTATTTCATGCATTCCAAGTTCCGATTATTGGTAGGTTTTGCAGTTGTTCCTTCTCATTTTGAGCCATGCCCTATTGGCAAATGAAGGTCCAGCAAGCTTTCCTCCCGCAGCCTACTCTGTTTGTGTAATTATGATGAATCTACTTTGAGAAGGCAGCTCTTCCTCAGTCATATTCTGAGTGACTTCTGGCCTGAGGGGCTCCTCTTCTGGCAGGACCTCGGACAGTGTTCTGCTTCCATTCATTAGGCCTTCAGTACCCGACAATGTTTTGACGCTTTGGATGCTCTCCTTCCGGTTTTCAGTGTCCTAAGTGGAGAGTCTATTCCTTCTTTGTAGTCTGTTCTTAGTCTAGAAGCTCTGCTGAAATCTGTTTGCTTTGGGTGGCCCTGTTGGTATTTGAAATATCAGTGACATCGCTTCCAGCATCACAGAAACACATAAGCAAAACTGACAGTTAGTAATAATATATACCTTATATAAATATACATATTATCATATAGTATAGTATAAAATAGCATATCATATATCATATATCATATTTATATTATATTATGTCCAAGCAGCAGCTTTCCAGCCTATTAAATGAGTAAAGCCAAGTGGCTTTGGTCAGGAAACTAACTTTTAGAATAAGGTCCCCTTTGGGCATTTATCAGTGCTAAAGATTACTAACTACCACGTAAGTGGTTTAAATCCACCAGCCACTCTGGTGGAGATAGTTGAAACTATCTTCTCCCATACAGATTTTAAGCCATGGAAACACTCTGTCAGGTCACAATCAGTCAGAATTTACTCACTGATAGCAGAAGGTAGGTGAAAGGAACTTTCTAACACTTGCCCCAAAAGGGCAGAGACCAAAAGACCCTTTGTTTGAGAGTCTGAGAACCAGAGAGAGCCATGCCTGCCAGCATAGCTGAGAAGAGATGCCACTGATGGAAGAACTCTATCCCTACCATTTTGTAAACTGTGAACTTCCCTAATAAATCCCATCATCTCAGGCACTGTCCGTGACTTTGGTGTGGACATTGTAACGGATTGTTGAGCCCAGCTGGAAAGCAGAGGGCTGTGGGAAAGAAGGTTGGTATCAGAACAGGATATAGTAGGCAGGAGAGTGAAGGCATGTCTGGCCACTGCCTCAGAGTAAACATTCTTGGGAAGATATGCAGCTGTACTCTTCTTCACACTTGTAGAGCAGAGATCAGAAATGGCCCTGTGCCTTATCTTCAGTTTTAGTTTAAGAGGTTTTTCTTTTGCTTTTAATTTGATGCCTGGTCACTGCACCTTATGCCATACCACCATCTGTCGTTGAAGACTTGTATGTTACTTTGGTGCTAACTAGACTTCAGCTGTCCTTCCAGACTAAGATGGACTAGGAAGAAAAACCTGGTTATCTGTCCCTGAAAATAAGCCAACGAAAACTCAATCGATGATAACAGACTGATCTGCAAATGATTACAGGGATGAGGCAGAGCCAGATAACATTTCATTCAGTTATGCTTAGGGTCACCATGACTTAGCGGCAGACTTGATAGCAACAAAAAACCACCAACACCTTAAAAATCACACACATATATATTGAAGAATCAAAATATGATCACTATAATTATTGATGAACACAAAACTTTTCAATGGTGAAGATTTCACTTTACACTTATGCCATACAATGTTGACCCTGAGTTGTAAGCACAGGCAACAGGAGGGCTGAGTCCTGAAACTTAGACTCTACATCAAATTATATTTAGAAGCTTACGGACTCAGTAACTCTAGACAATACCTTGATAACCCATAATTTTTCTATATTTCTTGTTCTTTGCATCCAAGGAAGAAAGCACATTGTCAAAGCAAATGCAGAGTCTAAGCTGAGAGATGCCTAAGCAGGAATGATGGTTATGTCTACCAATTTCAAAGGGAGGCAATGTTTCCTGTTTGTGTTTCTGTCAAGGCCCCGCTAATGGGTGCCTCGATGACTACAGTAACAAATGACTTGCACTTTCATGGCATTGTCTTTACCTTGGTAAAAAGCTGATTCTTTAGTCCCTTCTACTTCTTGATTTGTTTTCTGTAATCTTTTTAAACCTATCTCTTAAGAAAGTCTAATCCATATTGATGTTGTTAGATACCATCAAGTCAGTTTTGACCCACAGTGACTGCATACACAACAGAACGAAACACTGCCCCATCCTGTCACATTTTCCCAATTGTTTCTGTGCGTGAGTCCATTGTTGCAGACACAGTGTCATTCTGTCTCATTGAGTTTCCGTTCTCTCCTTTGCTTTCCCTCTGCTTTACCAACCATGATGTCCTTCTCCATGGACTGGTCTCTCCTGACAACATGTCCAAAGTATGTAAGACAAAGTCCTGCCATCCTTGCCTCTAAGGAGCACTCTGGCCACACTTCTTACAAGATAGATCAATGTGTATTTTTAGCCATCGGTGGTACTTTTAATAATTTAATTCATATGCAAAACCATGAAAGTAGGATGCTTGGAAAGAAGCAGAAATTTTGCCTGGCTCACTGACCTTTCTTAGAACCTTACCTTGAGTCTACCTATCCTAGCATTGATTGACATGTAGTCAAGCGTAGAAGGATAAGGAAGACTATGGAAGAAGTGGATGATTGTGTTGAAGAATAAGTTGAAAAGTACTGTGGATTGCCAAAAGAACAAACAAATCTCTTTTGTTTTTGTAGGAAGTACAACCAGAATGCTTCTTTTAAAAAAAAATCATTTTACCGGGGGCTCGTACAATTCTTATCACAATCCATACGTACATCCATTGTGTCAAGCACATCTGCACATTTGTTGCCATCATCATTCTCAAAACATTTGCTTTCTACTTGAGCTCTTGATATCAGCTCCTCATTTTCCCCCTTCCTCCCCATTCCCCATTCCCTCATGAACACTTGATGATTTATAAATTATTATTTTGTCATATCTTACAATGTCTGATGTCTCCCTTCACCCACTTTTCTGTTGCCCATCCCCCAGGGAGGAGGTTATATGTAGATCCTTGTAATGGGTTCCCCAAATCTACTCCACCTTCCCTCCACCTTCCAGGTATCACCACTCTCACCACTGGTCCTGAACGGACCATCTGTCCTGGATTCCCTGTGTTTCCAGTTCCTGTCTGTACCAGTGAACATCCTCTAGTGTAGCCACATTTGTAAGGTAGAATTGGGATCATGATAGTGGGGGGAGGAAGCATTTAAGAACTGGAGGAAAGTTGTATGTTTCATCATTGCTACCCTGCACCCTGACTGGCTCATCTCCTCCCCGTGACCTTTCTATAAGGGGGTGTCCAGTTGCCTAGAGATGGGCTTTGGGTCTCCACTCTACATTCACCCTCATTTACAATCATATGATTTTTTGTTCTCTGATACCTAATACCTGGTCCCTTCGATGACTCATGGTCACACAGGCTGGTGTGCTTCTTCCACGTGGGCTTTGTTTCTTCTGAGCTAGATGGCCACTTGTTTACCTTCAAATCTTTAAAACCCCAGATGCTATATCTTTTGTTAGCCAGGCAACATCAGTTTTCTTCATCACATTTGCTTATGTACACATTTGTCTTCAGTGATCATATCGGGAAGGTGGGCTCCCACTGATATGAATGTTTGTTCTTTGATGTCTGATACCTGGTCCCTTCTACACCTCGTGGTCACACAGTCTGGTGTGCTTGTTCCATGTGGGCCTTGATGCTTCTGAGCTAGATGGCTGCTTGTTTACCTGCAAGCCTTTAAGACCCCAGACACTATATCTTTTGATAGTCAGGCACCATCAGCTTTCTTCACCATATTTGGTTATGCATACCTATGTCTTCAGCTATCTTGTGGGGAAGGTGTGCATCATGGAATGCTAGTTTAATAGAACAACATGTTCTTGCATTGGGGAAGTACTTGCGTGGAGGTCCAATGTCCATCTGCTGCCTTAATACTAAACCTACAAATATATGCACGTAGATCTATTTCCACACCATCCTATATAAATATATTTACACATGTCCACATGTGTATTTAGACCTCTATAAATACCCTTTGTCACCTAGTTCTTTCCTCTATTTCCTTTTACTTTCCTCTTGTCCCACTACCATGCTCAGATGAGACTTCATCTCTCATGCTTTGGGCATGCTCTCAGGAGAGACCAGTTCTAGGAAAAGGAGATTCTGGTCAAGTAGAAGGACTGCAGGAAAAGAAGAAGACGCTCACTGAGATGGATGGACATAACAGTTGCGAGCACAGACTCAAACCTGACCACAATGTGAGGATGGCCCAGGACTGGGAAGTGCTTAGTCCCGACACTCGCAAGGTTGCTATTAGTTGGGACCACTTTGATCTCACTCAACAACAACAACAAGAACGTTTGTGTGTGGTTATGCCTTCACCCTGGTACTTCGAGCTGACATCAACTCTAACCATCACAGAGAGGCAAAGCGCTTTAATAAAACTTCAGTTAAAAGAAATGCAACCATCAACACAGCAGAAAGGACTCTCGGATTTACAACATATCTAGATTGAAAAGTTTTGCCTTTTCTTAAGTTAATATTATATTTATTCTTTCTCCAAAATGTGTTTATTAATATTGACCAGCTTGTTCCAGTGAACCGTGTTTTATTTAGAAAACAAAACAAAAGTGGAGTCTTTCATTGCTGTAGCCTTTGCAAACATAATGAATGGGCCTGACATGCATCAGATGCTGTAAGAAATGTGGCAAGTACCAACCCCACAAATGACATAGTACGAGAAGGGCACAGATTGTTGGTAGAACCAGGGAAAGCAGAATGATGCCATGAAACAGAGTTGATATGATGGATGGGATGAGATAATTTTCTGGTAAAAAGCTAGAATTACAAAGAAGATTGTGTTAAGGCTTGAATGTGTTGAGCCCAACTGAGTATAGAAAAGTATGCTGGCTGTTGTGAGAGGCGAACATAACTTGAACTGAGAAGGGATATGAAGAACATGTGCCATGTCCTCTGTAAAGTTCAGCTCCCAGACTGTTGGCCACAGGGAACTAGCAAGCTCCGAATCTGTGTGCTTTGTTGGGGTCCAAAGATAAGCCTCACTTACACCCACACATACAGTAGCAGCAAAGCGTTGAGGCACATGTTAAAGCATAGTGTCACTTCAAAAGAGAAGAAGCGGGTCCCCTCCCTTGAGTTAAGGTGAGGATGTTTTCTAGGGGAATGCTTCTAGTATTTATATGGCACATACAATGGAGAGGGGATTGCCACTCTGTCAATGGTCAAGCAACTTTCTAATTATGATAGTTACTCAGTTCATGCTTGGGTCTCATATATACATCCTGTCTTTCAGTTTGATCTGGCCTGCTGCTCTGGATCAGCATGGCTCAGAACTATCTTTGAGTACAGTCCTGTGCCAGAATTTGACTGGGCCCCAACATCAAGGTGAAGGTGTGGACCATGCCAGTTCTCCCTGAGTCCATTGTTCATGACTTGTTTCACAGGGTGCTTTGCTCTTCCCTGCAGAAGCCAGGGCAGTAGTCCTCTTCTGTCCCTGTTATGGTCCAGTTCTAACCTTTCTCTCTTATTTTGAGATGAAGCAATAAACAGTCCTGATACACGTAGGAAACAAAATTGTCAAAATGCTCATTCTGCTTGGATCCACATTGGTGGAAGCAGCAATGAAGCCATCACGTGACATACTGCACTGGGCAAGTCGTCCGAAGGCCACTTCAAAGCAAAGATGTCCCTTCTATGAGCACAGTAGACCTGTCCCAAACCACAGGTCTTTTTAAGAGCCATGAAGACGAGAGCTGAGCAATGCAAAATGAAGGCAGAAGAGGTGGTACATTAGAACTGTGTTGGTGAAGACTATTGAATCACTGTACCGTGGATGACCACAAGATGGAACAGCTTAGTCTTAGAAGAAATGTAGCCACATAAAAGAGGATGCTGAGTAGTTGGTGCATATACTTTGAACCCTATCAGAAAAGTCTAATCGTTAGAAAAAGACATCTTGTTTGGTAAAGTAGGGGTCAGCAAAATAGAGGTTACACCCTCAGTGGATTGTCACAATAGCAGCAACAATGGGCTCACGCATGTTACGATCTCCGAGATAGCATTAGGCCAGGTGAACCTAAATGCTAGTCTCCGTAAGGCTGCCGTGATTGGAGCTGACTCACACAACCAAAGGCGGCAGCAGCACCCACATAATGCCCCGTGTATCTAAAAGTTTCACCAGGCACATAAACGATACACTTCTGTGTCAGTTTCCCTTAAAAAAGGGGTGGTGGTGGATACTTTAGGCTTATCAATTAGCCAGGAATCAAAATTCTTAAAATGTTCCAGCAGTTTTTGTTTTCCTGTTTCATGGAGTCTCTTGATTCATTCTTCAGGGTCAGCGTCTTCATTTGCAATCTAGGCAACATAAAGCAGCCCGAGTGTGTTTCTGCTGGGGTCCTAATGCCTTGTGGTGAAAGCCCGTTCTGTTATATTCTTTTGTTTTGACATGATGTGGGGATGGCACTTGAACACATGGAGAAAGAATCTCTGGTAAACACTGGCAAGAAACTATATAAGAAATTTCAGACCATCTAGCCTCTAAAAATAAAGATATGGCATATAGAATATTAAGGAAATAAAAATAGTAAGATATACTTTCACAGGGCCTTCATGTCTTCTTAGGATTCCCTGTCTAGACACTTCCCTATTTATTTTCCACACAAGGCCCTGAGAGCCTCTTAATAACACTGCCTGGTTTTCAACAAGTAAATGAAACATAATTTGAGTGGGGATTCCTATTAGCATCCAATATTCATTTGAAGAGTCTGTTTCCCATTATCTTACTATTCTTCTCATGTGCAGACTTTATAATGTGGCACAAAAATCTGCAATTATAAGTGTCCATGGTGCATAATAACTCAACCGACATGACTGCGGTAATCTGGATACTGCTGGACCAACCAAGGTGTCTGTCTGGTCACCTTAAGAGCACAAAGAATCCAGTTGAAGAAATAATTGTTTTTCTGTCCTATGATCACACCTTCCCTTCTTACCCTTTTCAAACAAAGCCTTTGGGGTAAGACAGCAGACAAATTGAATTTCAAAGGGAAAAAAGCACATTATCCACTCTTAATTACTTAGAGGACCCACTTAGAGATGCAAACAGCTCTTTGAGCTCCATCCCAATTGAATAAAATATCTTTAATTAGAGATAAATTACTTAAAATTAGGTAAAAATAAGTAGCTCATTTAGTGTGTTGGTAGAGAAAAATGTCTTCAAGGTGTTCAGTTTGGGGTTTAATGCTTCTTCCCACTGGAAGGACATGAATCAGAAAAAATAATAATAACAATGAGTTTGGGGGTCAAGGCAGAGAAGAAACTTCCCCCCCCAAAAAAAAAAATACAGTCTGCTCTCTGTCTTTCAGTGCTGCCCTCTATCTCAGCCACCTTGGACTCAGCAGTACCCTGTGGAGGAGTATTACAGAGGCAGCCTAATGGCTACCTGTCACTTTATAGTCTGCAGTCATCATAAAACGTCAGCCATGTACCAGGCTCAACGTGTCACGGTCCATTAGGAAAGTTCTGGGGGGATTTCTTTGAAAAACTTAACAGCAATCTGGTAACCTGAAAATACTGCCTCTTCTGATTAATTCAGCAAACATTCTTTATACACTGTGCTAGACCCAGTAAGAGAGAGAAGAATGAAATCTGGGCTGTGATTCCCGTTATTGAAGCAAATTGGGACCACTTTAAACACACTTTGCTGTCAGAGGAACGCTAGATAGATACAACGTATTCACAAATATACACACAAATTCATCTTGATCAGCTTTCCGTAACTTTGGCCTGGGACAGAAAAGAAAAGAGGCAACTGCTATTGAGTTGATACCAACTCATGGAAACCTATGTTTCAGAGTAAAACTGTGCTCTGCAGGGGTTTTTGTGGCTATCTTTTCAGAAGCAGATCACCAGGCCTTTCTTCTGTGGTACCTCTGAGTAGATGAGGGGGGAAGTGCAGGGTGGAAACCGAAAGCCCATTTGTAGGCCACTGGAAATCCCCTTGTAGAGGGGTCTTGGGGAGGAGACGAGCCAGTCAAGGTGCGATGTA
>NW_022111370.1:240035-243156 GCF_000313985.2 Echinops telfairi | reverse complement strand
AGGGGGGAGGGGGGAGGGAGGGGGAAAATGAGGACCTGATACAAGGGGCTTACGTGGAGAGCAAATCTTTTGTGAATGACGAGGGCAATGAATGTACAAATGTGCCTTACACAATTGATGAATGTATGGATTGTGATGAGTTGTATGAGCCCCTAATAAAATGATTTAAAAAAAATCTTGAACTTTTCAATTAGCAGCTAAGCATGACAGCCATTTACATCACATAAAGCACTCCACGAAAAATACTCACTTTCTCTCTAGAAACTAGAAAAACGTTTCTAGTTGAGCTACAGATCTGAACACTTGGATATGTTCAGACTGAAGCAGGAACCTTATAAATGATAAAATCTTGGAGAGAATTTAGGAGTTACCTAACTAAAATTGGAGGTATGCTGTAACCAAGATTAATATCCAAATAAGATTGATGGTATGCTGTAAGCAATATTACTTCGATCATCAGGACATTTAGGACTCTTATTTCTAAGTGTCTATTACAAAATATATTCATTAGCTACTGGGTTTTCTGCTCCCATAAAGAATGGCAGTCTCAGAAATCCACAGGGGCAGTTTAACCCTGTTCTATGGAGTCACTATGAGTCAGAATCTACTCAATAGCAGTGAGTGCGTGAGCGAGTAAGTGAATACTAGGTAAGTAAATGAAAATATACTATGCGGTCAAAGGCTAAGGTCCATAACAGTGATTAACTGTATGGATCATGGTACTTTTCATTAGATCTTCCTGGGACAAAGGACTAAAATTAGGGAATAGAGACAAAACATGTGAAGATAGGGTAGATATTTATGTAGGGGAGAAAAGTATGTGACAAGACATGCTCACTGTTGTTCACTGCTGCCCACTCACCCACCTCATGGGAACCCCGTGTATAATAGAACATGATGTGGCCTTGTCCCCCACCATCCCCACGATCACGGTGTGCCTATTCCACTGTTAGGGTCACTGTGTCTTTGGAGTACTTGCCATTGTATGGGCTCATCTCCCTGCACTCTACTTAACCAGTTAATGTGGTGAGCCAGGAGGATTTGACTGGCTTCTTTTCAGTAGTCAGTCACCACATCTTTCTTTTAGTCTGTTTTACCTGAAAGCCTGACTGAAACATGTCCACTAGGGGTGACCATACTGGTGTTTGAAATACTAGAGGCACGGGAGCTTCCAGCCTCACGGCAACACACAAGCCACCAGATAGGGCACACTAATGTAGCAGATCCCTACATTAACCTGTCCTAAGTCTCCCAACTTTCAGTGCAGATTTGGGTCTTCTTAGCTTAGTTTATTGCTCACATTTCCAATTTACAGTCATTTTTGGAATCAGCCTTATCTTCCCCTGAAATCCTGATCTTTTGCTCCCATTGTTATCTCACCACTTTGCCCCCCACCTCCAAAAAAACTCAACCCCTTCATTAACTCCAAATCAACATGATCACAGTGCTTCTGCATCCAGCAATTTCTTTAATGAAGGTCTGTGATAATACAGATGAAAAATAGAGTGGAGTGACAAAAAATAGTAAATTGGAATCTCATACTTTTTTCTCTGGTAGTTAAAATATGATCAGTTTGAAGTGATCTTATTAGAGCCAATTTTACAGCCACCAATATTTCTTTAATTTCAAAACAGTTCTTTTAAAATAGAAACAAAAAATTTAAACTCTTAAATTCTACCACAGGCTACCTAATTCTACTCTGTTCAGGCAATATTAATGGTGTTCTTTTAAGCTTAAACTTCTGCCAAATGTTTTATCTCATTGGTACTAAGTAATTTGTAATTTCATAGGACAAGTCACTATCACAATATCCTAATAACCTACACACAATATAAAGTTATTCCGAACCATTTTCTTGGCCTGCTAAAGTTTATTTTTTTTCATTTTGCTTCATTTTTCTGTTCCCTGATTGCTTTGTTCATTCATTATCTATAAAACGTTGTATTTGAACTTTTGTATTGAAGAGTTTAAAAGAAATATATATATTTTGCTTTTTAAAATAATTTTATTGGGGCCTCATATAACTCTTATCACAATCCATACATACATCCATTGTGTCAAGCACATTTGTACATTTGTTGCTATCATCATTCTCAAAACATTTTTCTCTACTTGAGCCTTTGGTATAAGCTCCTCATTTTTTCCCCTCCCTTCCTGCCCACCCTCACTCATGAACCCTTGATAATTTATAAACTATTATTATTTTGTCATGTCTTACACAGTCCGACATCTTTTACCCATTTTTTTTCTGTTGTTCTTACCCCAAGGAGGGGGTTATATATAGATTCTTGTGATTGGTTCCCGCTTTTTACCCCACCTTCCCATTGCCCTCCTGGTATCGCTACTCTCTCATTATAGGTCCTGAAGGGTTTATCAGTCCTGGATCCCTGTGTTTCTGTACCAGTGTACATCCTCTGGTCTAGCTGGATTTGTAAGATACAATTGGGATCATGATAATGGGGGGCAGGAAGCATTAAAGAACTATAGGAAAGTTGTATGTTTCCTTGTTGCTACACTGAACCCTGACTGGCTTGCCTCCTCCCTGCGACCCTTCTGTAAGGGGATGTCCAGTTGCCTACAGATGGGCTTTGGGTCTCCACTCCACACTCACTCTAGTTCACAATGATATGATTTTTTTTGTTCTTTGATGCCTGATACCTGATCCCATCGACACCTCGTGATCACACAGGCTGGTGTGTTTCTACCATGTGGGCTTTGTTAATTCTCAGCTAGATGGCCACTTGTTTATTTTCAAGCCTTTAAGACCCCAGACACTATATCTTTTGATAGCTGGGCACCATCAGCTTTCCTTACCACATTTGCTTATGCACCCACTTTGTCTTCAGTGATCGTGTAGGGAAGGTGAGCATCATTGAATGCCAGCTTAATAAAACAAAGTATACTTGCATTGAGGGGTAACTGAGTAGAGACCCAATGTCCATTAGTGACCTTAATACTAAACTTATAAATGTATGCACATATATCTCTTTCCCCATTGTCATATATATATTTACATATGTAAATGCCTGCATTTAGACCTTTATAAATGCCCTTTGCCTCCTAGTTCTTTCCTCTATTTCCTTTTACTTTCCTCTTGTCCCACTATCATGCTCAGCCTTCA
>NW_022111370.1:227573-239049 GCF_000313985.2 Echinops telfairi | reverse complement strand
TTCTACAGTAGTCTCAGTGGTGCAGTGGGTTCTGCATTGGCCAATTAATTGCAAGGTCAGTGTTTTGTCCGCAGGTGACATTCAATGGGAGAAAGAGGGGAGTATTTGCTCCTGTAAAAACATACCCAGAAACACCACGGAACAGAATACTCTGCCCTGGAGTGTTGTTAGAAATAGGCACCGACACAAAGACAGTGCATTTACGCTCTTCTACAGGCCCCTATTCCCTGCTCACTTTCTCAAGCTCCTCTCATAATTCACATATCTTTCTATTCTTGGTGATCAACATCCAAAAACATCAACCAATGAAAATTCTCTGGAGCACAGTTCTACTTTGACATATGGGGTCACTATGATTTGGAGGTGACTACAATTTTTATTTCACTTTGGTTTGGGTTTTATTTTGCATCCTTCCTGGTTGTTGTTGTTGTTAAGTATCACTGAGTTGGCTCCAACCCATAGCAACCCTATGCACAATAGAATGAAATGCTGCACAACTGTGCCTATGCCGGATCGCACTGATGCAGCAATAGTGTCTATCCATCTTGTCCAGGGGGTTTCACTTTCACTGCCCCTCCCCTTTACCAAGCATGAAATTTTTCTCCAGGGACTGGTCTCTCTTGATAATTTGTCCAAACTATGTAAGATGAAGTCTTGCTATTCTTGTCTCTAAGGAACTTTCTGACTTTACTCCTTCCAAAATAGATTGGTTTGTTCTTTTAGCAGGCCATGGTACTTTCAATATTCTTCTCCAGCACCACAATTCAACTGTGGTTCAGATTCTTCTTGGGTCTTCCTTTTTCAATGTGCAACTTTCACATGCAGATGATGCAATGAAGAAAACCAGGGCATGGGTCAGATGCACCTTAGTCCTCAAAGGAACACCTGTGCTCTACAACATTTGAAGGAGGTCTGTGTAGCAGATTTGCCTAATGCCATATGTCTTTGGATCCCTTGACTGCTGCTTCCATGAGCATTGATTGTGGATCCAAGTAAGGCAAAATCTTTGACAACTTCAAACTTTTCCCCATTGATCATAATGTTACCTATTATTCCAGTTTGTGAGGATTTGGGTCTTCCTTACATTGAGTTGTAATCCATATTGATGGCTACAATTCTTGTTCTCCATCAGCAGGTGCTTCAATTCCTCCCCACTTTCAGCAAGCAAGGTTGTATCATCTGCATACTGCATATTGATAATAAGCCTTCTCCAATCCTGATGCTGCACTCTTCTTCATATAATCCAGCTTCTCTGATGATTTGCTCGGCATACAGAGAGAACAAGTAGGATGAGAGGATACAACTCTGACCACACCTTTCCTGATTTTACACCACGCAGTCTTCCCTTGTTCTGTTTGCATAATTGCTTTTTGATCCATGTACAAGTTCCAAATGAGCACAATATAGTATTCTGGAATTCCCGTTTGTCTCAAGATTATCCATCGTTTGTTATCTTCCAAATCTTGGAATGCCTTTACATAGACAATGAGACAAAGGTAAACATCTTTCTGGTATTCTCTGCTTTAAGCCAAATCCAAATGACATCAGCAATCATATCCCTTGCTCTACATCCTCTCCTGAATCCAGGCTGAACTTCTGACACTTCCCTGTCAATCTTCCAAATCAACTCTTGTTGGATGATCTTAAGTAAAATTTAACTTGCGTGCAATATCAATGATATCATTGTATAGTTTTAGAATTCTGTTGGGTCACCTTTCTTTGGAATAGGCACAAATATGCATCTCTTCCAGTATAGGTAATCTTCCAAATTTCGTGGCATAGATGAGTGAGTGTTTCCAGTGCTTCTTCAGCTTTATGAAACATTTCAGTGAGTACCCTGTTAATTCCTGGAGTCTTCTTTTTGGCTCATGCTTGCAGTGCAGCTTGAACATCTTTCTTCAGCACCATTGCTTCTTGCTCGTATGCTACCTCTTGAAATGGTGCGATGCCCACTAGTTCTGTCTAGTGCAGTGACTGTGGATTCTTCCCCTCTTCTTCTGATGCCTCCTGCATTGCTAAGTATTTTGCTTCTTCAATCATTCAAAATTGAAATTGGAGGCTTGAATTTTTTTTCGTGAGTTCTTTCAGTGTCAGATATATTGAGCGTGTTCTTCCATTTCGGTTTTTTAATTCTCGGCACTTGCATTTGTGTTGTAATATTTGGTTTTGTATCAGCTGTCCTCTGAAATTTTCTGTTCAGCTCCTGGATTTTATCCTTTCTCCATTTCCTTTAGCTGTTCTAAGATTAATAGCAAGCTTCAGAGTCTCTTCTGACATCCACTTTGATCTTGTCTGTAGGCCCTGTCTTCTGTAATGACCTTTTGGCTTTCTCCGTGAATGACGGTTGTGAAGTCCTCACCAGTTCCTCTATGATTAGTGCTCAATGTGTCAAGTTGGTTCTTGAGATGGTCTCAAAATTCAGGTGATTAGACTCAAGGTCATTCAACATTGGTTATTGAAAACTCAAACTCACTGCCATCAAGTCAATGCTGACTCACAGTGACCCCCTGTGGGGTTCCCAGACTGTAAGTGTTTATGGGACCAGCATGCCTAATCTTTCTCCTGCGGAACTGCTGGTGGTTTTCAATTGTCAGCGGATCGCAGTCCAAGGTGTAACCACTATACCACCAGGGTTATTGAAAGTAACTGGTCTATTTTCGGGATAACAAAGACTTTGTATCCTGGTTGTATTTAAACCCCTTGGGTTGCCAGATATTTAACAAATATCTGAAAAAAAAACATGATATCCTAATAGATATTCCTATATACAAGAGAACACTGCTCTACTTCTTAGATATAGCATTTTAAAAGAAAATCACAATGAAATTTGTTGGCCATATTCTGTTTCATGGCAGAACCTGATTAAGGTCTCAATTCAAACTATTTCATTTTCGAGTGTTTAAAACCTGATTCCAACACCCCTATAGCGAATAAGTACATGGTAGAGGGCCTGAACAATCAGGATGCGTACACTCTGCTTCCTCCAAAGCTTTGTATTTGCACTCCTGAGCAAGCATGTCACCTTGGAGGTACAGCTGAGTGTTTATTTGTGTGTTTGCTTGGGGAGCTTGTATTATGTCAAACATGCCCTTTATGATCATAACAACCCAGATACTACTTTGGAGGAACAACATAATAACTCTCTCAGTGCAGTGGGTGTGTTAGTCATAACCCAAGTGAGGGAAGTGGCTGGTTTTGTGTCGGCTGAGTCAGAGCAAACGCCACAGCCTGGGAAAATTAGACTTTGTCATAATTATATCTGAACTGAAACTTCCAGGTGTCCACACTTAGTGGAGTGAGTCATTGCTTAGGCATTGCCTTCAGAAGGTCCTAAATGCCCACTCCTAAGTGCACAGTAAAACCTACTCCATTCTCAGAAATGATGTAGCTTTATGTCATTCTATTATCTTCCATTCCTTTCTACCACATGGCAGGTTAATCTTCTCTCAAAAGGCGCTCTCCCTGCTGGAATGATTTCATATATTGTTGTACTAAAGGGAGCTAAAGAAAGAAAACTATTTGAATGTAAAATCTAGCTTTGAAGATGATTGCAAGGGGGGAAATTATATGTAGAGACAAAAAGGAAAGCTATGGTTCAGGTCCTTTAGAGCAGCAGTTCCCAACGGAGGGTCACGACTCCCTTGGGTGGTCTAACAACCCTTTCACAGGGGTCGCCCAATTCATACCAGTAGCAAAATTACAGTGATGAAGTAGCAATGAAAATAAGTTTATGGTTGGGGGGGTCACCACAACATGAGGAACTGTATTAAAGGGTCGCAGCATTAGGAAGGTTGAGAACCACTGCCTTCGAGCATTAAGTGTTGGGGGTTTTTGTTTTTTGTGTGTGTGTTTGCTTGTTTTGTTATTTGGTTTTAATTGTGTTTGGATGAACCTTTACAGAACAAATTCCATACAGCATCCATACCCATTTTGGCTCTGGCATGAGTTGCAGTCCGCTCAATGTGAGAGTAGTCGCCCCCTTCCTCACGGGTTCTTTATTGTTTCCACTCCTTCTTCCTTCCTGCCCCTGCCTGCCTCCTGAGCTTTGCTTCTGGGGCAAGCACTGCCCTTCGGGTCTGCAGTCCTTGACTGTTCTGAGGAGAACGTTCCTCAAAGGTGTTATTGTTCACTTAGGAGCCTGTCTGATGTTAGGCTGAAAGGTGATTCCCGGGGAGAGCAATTACTCTTTCTAACTCATTTTCCCTGACTGGCTCGCTCTCTCTCAAAAGGAAATCAGGGCAGTGCTCTCTAGACCTAGCAATTCTTCAGGTTCCAATGTGCCGTCCTGCGGGATTTGGGGAGCAATACTTTCAGCAGATGTTGAAGCAGGTGAGATTTACCTTGGTGTGCATTCATCTCCCAGTTCCATGCTTCCTTACCATCCCTTCCCTTGAAGTGATCCTTCCTAAAATCCTCCGTGTGTCCAAGTAAGCCGAAGCCAAGTGTTTTCAGACCCTTGGATATTTCAGATCACAAGTCTTCCAAGGACTAAGACCATGTTGAGAAAAACATAGTTGGAACTATAGTCATAGAATCAGTCTATCTATGGTGCAAGAATTGAGTGCTTCACTGCTTCCAAAAGGTTGATGGCTTGACCCCATCCAGAGGCACCTGGGAAGAAAGATGTGGTGATGTCCTCCCAAAGGTTACAGCTTTGGAAACTGTGTGGGAGGCAGTTACTCTAACACTCCTGGAGTCACCGTGAATCAGACTCAACGCAAGGGTAACTTCTTTTTGTTGTTATTATCATTACATAAGATACATTGCATTGGTGACTCAACAGTAGAGTTTTCACCTTCAATATGAGAGAGCCTCATTTGATTTCAATCCAGTTCCTGTGTAGCTACCACCCATCTATCCAGAGAGGCTTGAGGATTGCTATGATGCTGAATCAGTTTAAGCTGAGCTTCCAGACTAAGATGGACTAGAGAAACAGGCCTGGCAAATTTCTTGTAAAATCAGCCCCTGAAAACCGCATCTATAACAACAATCTACATCCACAAAAGATTGAACATTATTTTGTTCCGTTATGCGCAGCATCACCAAGAGTCTGAGGTACTCTGAGTCAGAAATTAGCTGGACAGGAGCTAACCACAGCAGGCATGAGACAGCCCCAGTGGGAAGAACCATGCATTTTTTTACAGCATCTTCCTTTTTTCCTTTTTCTACCTATTTTTTCTGTCTATCACTTATTAATAAAAATTTAATTGAGCTTAAAGATCTTTTCTTTTTAGTGTGTGCCTATATGGTAGCAGGCATAATGCTGTTAGCATACATGATCTCATTTAGTCTTCCACAAGAAATACTAATTAACATTTCAACTTCCTAACAAACCACAACTTCCTTTACCACGAAGGAAAGTTGAGTTCAGAGAGATTAAGTACATGCTGCACCAAGAGCCAAGCAATGGAGTTTCTGACTGAAACCCGAGTCTTTCTGAACTCCAGAAGTATGTTCTTTCCAAAACCGCACTTTATCTCTCACCCAGCTCTAGGGATCTCTCAGCACAGAGGGAAAGGGGCCAAGAGACTCCAGGTTACTATAAACTTCAATAAAACGCCTTTCCTTAAAACCCACTGCTGATAAGCTGATTTCCACTCATAACAACCCTAGAATGGAGTAGAATTTCTTCGCAGGGGTTCCCAGACTGTAACTCATTACAGAAGCAGACCGCCAACTCTGTCTGACAGAGAGTGGCCGCCAGGTTCCATCCACCATCCTTTTAGTAAGGAACCCAGAGCTCAATACTTGGCACCACTAAGGCTCCTGTCAAAGGTACTTCCAAAAATCAAACTCACTGCCACAGAGTCAATTCTGATTGGTAGTGATCTCATGTGTTACAAAGTAGAGTTGCACATCATAAGGGTTCAAGGTCATGACCTTCATAGAAGCCTATGGGTGGATTGGAATGCAGAACTTCTAGTTAGTAGCTGAGTGTCTAAGTGTTTTCGCCACCCTTCATTTCATAAACGAGGGTGACTAAAGTCACCCATGTTCAATATCTAGCTAGTTTGATCAGACTCCAACAAGCCCGTTCTTCTCTCTATTATCCCCCTCCAATGTACACCCACATTCACCCTGCATCAAATGGGTGATTCTAACTTCTACACAACCCGCATCATGATAGATTGAACGGCTTCTCTTCTCTCCGTGAAGAGAGGCAATCGGAGCCCTCATGTAAAAGAGCAATGCACTTGAATTATTGGGGAATATTTTTCTCCTCGGAGTGGATGTCTCCGAAGAAACTGAGTGCAAAAATGAATATGAATTTCACTCTGTCAGAAAAAAATAATCCCACATGGGTCCTGTCCCCTAAACCTCACCCCCACTTTCACTTCTTGATTAAAAGGATAGAAAGAACCTATTGTAATTATACAACAAAACAAAAGAATGGCAAATGCTGCTGAGTTAACAAGTTCCTAGTAGAATCGCATCACGCTGGGCATGACAAATGAGGACTAGCAACGTCCTATCAGTTAAGGCCTTGAGATCAAGTTCACTCAGTCTACTTCAATGTCTCCGCCCGCCCTGCTGTACTTTTTAGAAAGTCGGCAACATGAAAACAGATTTGGCAACGCCAACACTAACAAATGACCAGAACAGAGAACCTCTCTGGCAGAAGATGTAGTCCTTTTAAAGGCTGGTTCGGAATAGTATTTCAGTGAAAGACGATGTGTCTGGACTCTGATTCCTGATTAAGATAAACACATTTCATTCCCATGGGACCTTTCTACCTGATTAACTGAACTTGAGTGTGAGGCACAAGAACACCACAAAATAGGCCGTTAGGGTTTGTAAGCACTCAGGAAGGAGTTACATGGATATCGTCTGGATTCTGCCATCGATCTGATGCCATGGTAAGCTCTGCCATTTCAGTTTCCTTGAAGTGAGTTTAACATTTGCTGTCTTGGCATTAGAGGTCTGAACATCAACCCTTAGCACAGCTTTGAGTGGGAATAGTCAGATCCTATGTTTTTTAATAATATCCAGTAAAACCTTCAAAATCTGGAATCTGTCAGAAACCTGTCAAAAGACTCAAGTATTTTCCACTAAAATGAGTGATAGAAATGTGACAAGACCCAGAATACAAAGGCTTTCTGGCTCTCACAAGTTGCAGTGTATACACATCTTTACTTTCGAATAGCTGAATTTTCAAATAAGACTAATATCTGCAACTGCCATGTGATTTTAAGAAACACAATGTGTGCTGGTTGAAGGCACGGGCCGTCTAGTCACCTGCCCTGAGTTGGAAGTCTGTGTCTGCACTTAAGATGTCTATCATCTTTATTTCACCGTTTCAAAGAGCATTTTATTGGGGGCTCTTACAGCACTTGTAACTATCCATACATCAATTGTATCAAGCACATGTGTACATATGTTTTCATCATTATTTTCTAGATATTTATTTTCTATTGAGCCCTTGGTGTCAGCTGTTCTTCCCCCTCCACCCCCTAGCCTTTGTGACCCCTTGACAGATTATAAATTATTATTATTTTCATGTCTTACACAGACTGCTGTCTCCCTTCCTCCACAGTTTCTGTTGTTTGTCCCCCTGGGGGTTTTGGGGGCGGCACTGTGTCAATCATCATGATCAGTTTCCCCTCCCTACCCATCTCTCCCCACCTTCCTCCTGCCCTCCTGATATTGCTACTCCCATTCCTGTTCCTGGATTCCATGTGTCTTGAACTCTTATGTCTTATTCGTACCTGTGCACATACTCTGGTCTAGCCCGCAGTGAAAGGCAGTACTAGGTTCGTGATTGTGGGGGGTAAAGAAGCCTCAGTGTACCAGAGGAATACTGTGTGTTTCATCAGCGCTTTACTGTACCCTGATTGACTAGTCCCTTCCCTGTGATCTCTCTGTGAGGGGATATCCCATTGTCTACAGATGGGCTTTGGGTCTCTGCTCTGACCCTCCTCCTTCTCAACAATATGGTATTTTTTGTTTGTTTGGGGTCTTCTGATGCCCATTACCTGGTCCCAGCGATACCTCATGATCGCCTAGGCTGGTGTGCTTCTTTCATGTGGGCTTGTTGTTCCTCTGATAGACGGCAACTTGTTTAGTTTCAAGCCTTTAAGACCTAAGATGCTCTATCTTTTGATAGCCGGGCATCATCCCCTTTCTTCACCACATTTGCTTACGCACCCACCTTGTCGTCAGCGATCATTTGACTTTTAACTTGTCTGTCTTAATTTTCTTCTCTGCAAGCTTGTGACAATGATTATAATGATCTCACAGGGCTTTGTGCACATCAAGACAAGTTGTCGTTAAGGCAATTCCAATTCAGGCCAACCCATGTGGGCCAGAGTAGAACTGGGCACTGTTTTGTTTTCAGTGGCTGATTTCCAGAACTAGGCCACCAGTCCTCTCAACGTGCCCCCAAGTGTACTTGAACGTCAAACCTGTCAGTTAAGATGAATGTATTGACCATTTCCGTGAAACATGGATTTGCTTGTGAGTGCTGATTTAGCTAAAACACCACCTTAGGGTGATGCCTAAAACACAGTCAGCACTTGTCATTGTGAATGGGGATTCTTCTGTGTTACCCCTTCACATTTGGTGTGAAAATCAGAAATATTTAGCTACATCAATTCTCCAGGTACTTTTGTTATTGTTTCTGTGACATATCAACACAATCATAGCATCTATTTCTTTCAGCAGTATGCCATTTTAAGTTTAGAAAGTAGTGTGGTGCTTCATAATAAGTGTCAGTTTTGATTAATTAAAAAAACAAAAAAATCTATGCTTGAGTAAAGCCAAATAATAAAAGTCAGTGATTTCAGGTGACACTCAAAGGGATTAATAGAAAATTGTATACCAACATTTTTCATATATCTTCTTCCTTGTTACATAGCATGCGTACATTGCGCTATGTTTTGTTCAGTATTGGGGGAAAAGTCATGTCAAGATGATCAGCAGGAAAAAAAATTCTCATCATGTTTTTCAAAACTGCATGTTCTAGATGTTCTCTGATATAGACGGATAAAACCCTTTGCTTTCTGGAAATATGTCCGTAGGGATGGAATGAAAATGTGATTTGCATGCATCCAATGATCTTTCACAAAACCCAAAGTTTACTCAGAGAAATATTCAAAATATGAACCCCCCTCAATGATGGAGGCTTTTCTGTAAAGTCTTACACATGCCTAATGATAAGCTCTATCAGCTCAAATCTGAACTCAATTTGATGGGGTTTTGGCAAGATTAGATTAACGTTGTTGTTGTTATTGCTAGTTGCCATCAAATCAGCTCTGAATCACAGCAATCTTATGTATAACAGAATAAACTGGTGCATCACCATCACACTCATAGAGAGTTTTTGGCTCATTGTTGCAGCTATTATATCAATCCTTGTCCTTGATGGGCTCCATCTTTTTCACTTACCCTGTACTTTACCAATCACGATGTGTCTCTCTCCAGATATTTAGGCTAAAGTATGGACAACCTAGATCAAAATTTTGGGCTGATATAATAAGGGCTAGGTTGCATTTTCCAGGAAAGGGAATTTTGAGTAGAAACAGTATAAATGGCCATTATGAGGAAATGTATTACATTACAAATATGAAATCTGTGGAGATGATTATGAGTAGTGTAAGTTCTTTCTGCATGTTTGTGTGGACCTTTCAGAAAGACCTGTCTGGTTTTTTTCACGTGAGTCAGATGAAATTGAGGAATCAGAGTGTGTCACAGGGAGCAAGCGGGTAATCATCATGAATAATTTCTTTCCATGTGTATGGCAAGTGACACAGGAAGTTGCCACATTATATTGCACTGGGCAAAATCTAATTGTGCCCCACCCTACCAATATTCAAAGAAAACTTGCTTCTTCTGAAATTGTGATGTGCTCATTAGTGACCTATGCTCGGAAGACCTCAAGTTATTTTGGAGTTAATGTTAAGTTTGATACAGCAATAGGCAGAATAGAAATGTAAGATTTTCATCTTCATTCAACAGTTGCCTAATTTCTGGCTATGTCTCACCAAAAATGACATCTCTGAGCCTAGATGTTACAACAGTTAGCATAGATCACTGTCACCATAGAAATATTACAGGGGAAAAGAAGGAAAATAAGGGTTGTTAAAATATTAGATGCTGCTACAGCTTTTCGAAATTCCTTTGTCAAGAAGAAATAACTTTCATCAAAGGACTGTGTCAACAAATTGAGACAAAGAATGGAAGAAAATATTTAGGAAATATATATCTGATCATAAGGTTAGAGTTTCTAGAATTTAACAACAAAAAGAGAACCCAATTTTAAAAATGGGCAAAGAACCAGGATAGATATTTTTACAAAAGAGAGAGAGAGAGAGAAACAGCCAAGGAGCACATGAAAAGATAAGCAATGTCATTAATCATTAGAAAAATGCAATCCAAAACAAAAATAAGATGCCGCTTCACCCTCTTCTAGGATGGCTACTATTGGAAAAAAATAGAAAACACTAAGTGTTGGAGATGATGTGGATAAATTAGAACCCTCATCCATTGTTGATAGGATTTAAGATGGCCTGGATGCTGTGGAACACAATTTGGCAATTCCCCTCAAAAGGGATCCAGGGGTCTGGGGTGTATGGGGGTAGGGAGGGAAATGGGACAAAGAGAGCTGATATCAAGGAGTTCAAGAAGAAAGGAAATGTGTTGAAACTGCCTGTGGTGGCAGTTTCAATCCTGCTCGATGTGACTGAACAGTGGAATGTTATGCTATCTGTGAGCGCTCCCAATAAAATGGTAAAAAAAAAGTTAAACATAGAATTACTATATGATCCAGCAATTCCACTGATAGGCATGTACCCAAAGATTTCAAAGCAGGCACACAGATACTTCTACATAAATGTTCTTGACAGTAGTATCCTATTCACAGTAGCCAAAAGGTGCAAATAACCTAAATGACCACCCAAAGAATGGATAAAAAATGTGGTCTATGTATAAAGTGGACTACTCCGCAGCTTTAAAGAAAAATGAAGTTATAATACATGCTATAATACAGATGATCTTCAAAAGCATTGTGCCGAGTGAAATATGTCAAATTTGAAAGAGCAAATATATGATCTCATTTAGACAAAATACCTCAGCAGAAAGACAGGGCTTCTACGCCTGTAAAATTACAACCGTGGAAACACACAGGAGCAGTTCTACTCTGTTCTGTAAGGTTATTGTGAATCAAAATGGACTAGAGTGAGTGAGTGAGTGAGTGAGTGAGTGATACAAAATACCTAGAAGAGTAAAATGGACAGAGACCCCATGTGTTTTAGTGTCTATTAAGATCAGGTAGGAGGGATTTATTACTTTAGGGCCATTGCGTCCCTGTTGTTCTTGCTGGAACTGCCCCATAGAATGTTCTACCCTGTGATCTGTATGGAAGTAGACCACCAGGTCTTTGTTCTGTAGAGCTTCTAGATGGATTTGAACTGCCACACTTGGGGTTAGCAGCTGTTGCTACCAATGATCCTTGATTCTTTGCTAACAGTGCTGAAAAGAA
>NW_022111370.1:224998-227110 GCF_000313985.2 Echinops telfairi | reverse complement strand
GATAGATAGATATAGATAGGTAGAACCATAATAAGAAATGAAAGAAGTGCCTTTACCAATAATGGAGTCTCAATTTCTTTTAGCATGATGAAAAATCATTAATGTAAAGATTGTGTGAGCGTAACTGAAACAGATGGAGTCCTTGGGGGATTCAAACAGCATGCTTGGGTGCTAATTGAAGAATTAGAGGTTTATGTCCACTCTGAGGCCCCTCACATGAAATATCTGGTGACCTACTTCCAAAGAAGCAGCTGTTGAAAACCATATGGAGTCCGTTTCTAATCTGACACATATGGAGTCACCCAGAGGTAGCATCACCTTAATGGCAACCAGGTGGGTGACTTAAGCCAGTGACTCATCCTTTTGTGTTAGCACTAAACTCAGCATCAGAAATTTCTAATCTTTGGAATTGCATAATATGTATATACAATACTATTTTAATTTGACCTCAATATAATAGTTATTGCAATAAAGAAGCTACTTGTTAGGAAGTCACAAATATCAGTCTGTGGAAAATCACCCATGAGGAAAAACATTGAACCTTTGTTCACTAGCATCTGGGTTCTGAATGATTTGTCAAAGACCCAAACTCTCTTTAAAACTCACCAACATCCATCAAATCAATCCCAATTCATTGCAACTCATAGGACAGAGTAGAACTGCCCTGGGGGGAATTCCAAGAGTGTAAATCGTTACAGAAGTATACAACCTCATCTTTTTCCCAAGAAGAGGCTGGTGGTTATTAACAGCCCAATTCATACCCCTTATGCCACAAGGACTCCTTCTCAAAGTCCCAAAGAGCACTAGAAACATTTGTTCTTCCACTCCCATGCGTAGCATCTAAATGATTCCTCATATAACATCTCAGGTTTTCTGAACCCTCGTATTACTTACAGGTTCCCAGGGCAACTTAAGTTTTACAGAGATAGAGACTTTGTTCATCTTGTTCATTGATAATACCTGGGTATTTAAAAAGTTGCTGTTGTTGATGTTCGTTGTTAAGTCAATTCCGACTGGTAGCAATTCCACTGTGTGGTCCTGTAATATCCTCATAATTGTTGTTATATTTGAACGCATTGTTGCAGCCATTATGTCAATCCTTCCGATGAAGCCTTTCATGAATTTGTTTTAATTTCTTTCAACTTGAACTTGCACTTACATTTGAGCAATTGCTGGTCTGTTCTGTAGTCAGTCCATCGACTCTTTTTGTCTGATTATATAGAACCCCTCCGTCATCTCTTGCTATGATGTAGTCAATTTGATTTCTGTGAATTCCATCTGGTGAAATCCACATAAACAGACACAGTTTACGTTGTTGGGGGAAAAAGGTTATTTGCAATAAATAAGTCATCGATTTCACAAATTTCTATCATACAATCTCCATTTTTCTATCACCAAGACCATATTTTCCAACTACTGTTTCTTCCTCTTTGTTTCCAACTTTTGCATTCCAATTAGCAGTAAGTATAGATGCATGTTAAATGTTTGATAGATTGATTTCAGGCTGAAGACCTTGGTAGAATTCTTCAATTTGTTCATCACTAGCTTTAGTGGTTGGTGCATATATTTCAATAATACTTGGATTAACTGGGGTTTTTTTGTGTGCACATAGCTGTTATCCTGTCACAGACAGGACTTCAAGACAGATCAAGTTTGTTCGTTTGTTTTTTAACAATGAATTAAATGGCATTCCTCTTGATTCTGTCATTTCTGACATTGTAGACCATAAGATCTTCTGATTAAAAATGGCCCCATCAGTCAATTTCACCTCACTAACACTGACAGTATGATCTTTTGTGTGTTCCATTAATTTTTTACATCTTCAAATTTTGCTGGATTTATACTTCATACATTCCAACTTGTAATTATTAATTATGTTTGCAGCTATTCTCGTTTTGAGTTTGAACCTCATCAGCAAACCAAGTCTTCACTCCTGAATACTTTACTTCATCTGCATCACTACAGTGGGTGGGCTGTATATGAAGAAAGCAGTCCTGCCTCAGTCATATTTTGACCACCTTCCAAACTGAGGGGCGCATTTTCTAGAACTTGTTCTGATAATGTTCTTCTTTCAGTGTCTGACAATGTTGTGCCACTCTTCATAAGCTTTTA
>NW_022111370.1:202631-222862 GCF_000313985.2 Echinops telfairi | reverse complement strand
CCCTCGGCATGCATGTGCAGGCAAAGAAGCCAATATGTTGACTGCACAAGTTATACAGTTTCTCCTTCCTACAAATCTCTAATAAGGTGCTTCAGTGTTGCCTCTATGTTGGGCCAAAGTAAATCACTCCCTTGAAGAGAGAGAGGTGGGGGGGAACAAATAGGGTTGCTGTGAGTCAGAATCAACTCCATGGCAACGAGATTAAATTTTTAGAATTCTGGTAACAATAATAATACTAGTTTATTACTTAATTTATTACTTAATCTCTGCTAGGCATTGTCTTACCACTCTTCCTATATCCTTTTGTTTAATCTTCACAATGACGTGGACTCATGACCATCCCAAGTATCACAGATTCAAACTCCTCCATAGGATTTTCTCGTCTGCAATTTTGATGCACCACACTCATCTGTCACTTTGCTACGCAAAGGTGGCTTGCCTGTTGCTATAATGCTGGAAGTTATGCTACCAGTATTTCAAATCCCATCAGGATCATGCACGGTGAACAGGTTTCAACAGTGGTTCAAACAGTTGTCAGACTAAGAGCACCGTGGGAAGAAGGAAAAGGAAGTCGACTTCTTGGGGGTGAAAAGTCACTGAGAACCTTGAGTAGCAGTGGAACACTGTCTGGTTTAGTGCCCCTCAATGTAGAAGACACGCAGAATAGGATTCCAGAAGAGCTGTCCTTCAAAGCAGAGAACACCATAATAACACGGACAGAATGCAGCTCTTGGTACTTTGTTTGCTGACTCAAAGTGAGAAGAAGCTGCTGCCGACGGGCATTAATAATTGGAATGTGGGATGTGCAATGTAGGAATCTAGAAAAACTGAACATGGTCAAAAATGAAAAATCATAAGGATCAATATCCTAAGAATTAATAAGCTGAAATTGACTTGTATTGGCCAATTTAAACAGATGGGTTGTGGAAAAGGTACAGGGATCACATCTTACCTCCTCTGGCTACACAGTGGAGAAGGAAAACCCAAAATCACCCATACCCCACCCTCTATCTTTCTTTACCCTGTTCTAACGCCAGCCTTTCCTCTCGGGGGATTTTGCTTTTCTGTTGGGCTCAATCATCTTTTGCAATTGCCACAAAGAATTCATGGACAATACTCCTTATTTGGGTGGCTTATTGGACAAGTGAACAAGTTACCACATGTAAGGATCAATAAACAGTAAAGATAAAGTCATTGATCACAGTAACACCTCCCCCCAGCAAATAACCAACTCCATCTGCAGTCCTCAGTCTCTCAGTGTTGTGTCCCATTGATCTTTGCCTCTCTGAGTCAAGAAACCCACTGCTCTCCCTCACAGGATCATAGTCTAGGTGCTACTCCTCTGTTCTGTCTCATGGTCTCCATGCCTCAGCTGCTGATCTCGGTCTGGCTCCTTTGCTCTGCCCTATGGTCTCTGTGCTGCAGCCTCAGGTGCCTGTTGTCTCCACCTCCATTACTTTAGACAGAGACCTCTAAGGTGCTCCATTTGTGGCTCTTCTTCTGATGCTTCTGGGATGTTCTTTTCTATTTCTGAGGGGGTTATTATATACCAAGGAATGGCTTTGATAGATGCGGGGTTTCTGTCTTCCAGCAAACCATACCCCCAGGAAACAAAGGGTGGTGACTTAGTTCACACCCTCTAACAAGGTGGAGACTCAGCACATCCCACCTTCATTCTGTCCATTAGCATAATAGAGAACTCTTTCCAAAATAAGATTATAACTGCATGCACAGAGGCTAAAATCCATAATACATTACAAGAAGAATGATGGCTCAAGGGCCATATTAATTGACTGCATTCCAACAATCATAAGATATACTGTGTAAGAGATAACAAATTCATAAAGATTGGATCCCATGCCTATCAAAAAGAACAGTTCAAGAGGTATACTGAAATGTAATGTTGACTGCGGTAGGGGTATGACTCAAAATGAGTAGAAGCAGCAGCAGACATCTATTCATAATTGGAACTTAGAATGTACAAAGCATGAGTCTAGGAAAATTATAATTCATCAAAAATGAAATGGAATGCATAAAGATAGATGTCCTAGCTATTGGTGAGCTGAACTATACTGATATTGGCCATTTTGAGGCAAACTGATATGGTTTACTATGCTGGAAATGACAAGTTCAAGAGGAATGGTATTGAATTCATTCTCAAAAAAGGCATTCCAAATCTGTCTTGAAGTATGTTGCTTTCTGTGATAGTATAGTGTCTGTATGTGTACAAGGAAATGCAATCAATACAACTATTATTCAAATGTATGCCCCAACCACTACAGGTAATAGTGATGACGAAATGGAAGAATTCTACCAACTTCTTCAGTCTGAAATTGATCAAACTTTCAGTTAAGATTCATGAATCACTGTTGCGTATTGGAACGTGTGAGTTGAAAACAGAGAGAACGGAAGAGTGGCTGGGAAAGATGGCCTTGGTGCTGGGAACAAAGCTGGAGATTGCATGAGAGAATTTTACAAGACCAGCAAACAGCTGTTTTCAGTAACATAGGCAATGACTATAAATTATGTCCTGGAAAATGACAGCAAGGTTGGTGAAGTAACAGCGTAGTGAAAAAGAGGAATCCCTTTGAGAGATGAGCTGCATAGATGGCCTCAAACATACCCACCAGGGTGGCGATGACATTGAACATGGACGCGTTTCCTTCTGCTCTCTCGAGGGTCACTAGGAGCTGGAACCAACTGGACAGCACATGACAACCTGTATGTGGATTTCTTCACATGCAATCCAGAGAAATCAAATCGACTACATCTGCAGGTAGAGATACCGGAGACGCTAAATACCATCTGGCCAAATGAGGCCAGGGCTGGCTATGGAAGAGATCATCAATTAATCATATCCAAATTCAGGTTGAAGCTGAAGAAAATGAAAACAACTCCATGAGAACGGAAATACGTCTTGGGTATATCCCACTGAGGTTAAATGTCATTTTAAGAAGAGATCTGACACACTAGACACTAGCGACAGAAGATTAAATGAATTGTTAAATGAGACTCAGAACATCATACATAAAGAGAGCGAGAGCTCACTGAAAAGATAGGCAAAAAGAAAAGATCTAAGTGGATGTGAAAAAATCCATAAACTTTCTCTTGAATGTAGGATACCTAAAGCAAATGTAAGAAGTGATGAAGTTTAACAAGATAAAATTTTTAAGAGGCAACTGGAGAAAACAAAGGAAGGCATTATAATGAACTCGGCAAAGACCTGCAGTTGTAAAACCAAAAGATAAGAAAGCCCTCGACATCTCTCAACGCAAAACCAAGGCAAGCCTCCAAGCACAGCACCGACGGCCAGCAAAGCAGCTGAAAGGAAGACACAAGTAACTGGACCAAAAATGACTGCTCAGCAGTGTTCAAATACTTCAAGAGGTAGCATCTGATCAAGAACTCATTTTTGAAGGGAGAAGTCCAAGCGGAAATGAAGGAATTTGTGACTACGAAGGCTCTAGGCCTTGACTTACTACCAATGAAAATATTTCTAAATCAAAACAGAAACGAAAACGAACACAGTACTCACTAGTCTATGCCAAGAAGTTTTTAAGACAGTTACTTCACCAACCGACAGGACCGAATTTCTTTTTGTGCCTATTCCAAAGAAAGGTGATTTAACAGAATGTGAAAATTATCTCACAAGCTCATTACTATTACATGCAAGTCCTTTTTTTTCTGAAAAGAATTTTTTCAAAGCAGTTAGAGGAGGACATTGTCCGGGAACTGTCAGAAACCCAAGCCAGATGCAGAAGAGACTGTCTAATGAGGGAGAGTCTTGCTGGTGTCAGTTGGGCCAGTCTGAAAGCAGAGAAGATCAGAAAGACACTCGCTTGTGTTTTATTGACTATACCAGTACATTGGACTCTGTGGATAATAACACGCTGTGGGTTTGTTATTATGAATGTGAAGAAGAATAACTCCAAGGTGAAGAATATGAAATCCAAAATGCAGAACATGTACATTGACCAAAAGGCAGTTATTTGTACACACTATGGGGATATAACATGGTTTACAATCTGGGTTGTGTGTCAAGAGATGCATTCTTTCAACCCGAATGCCAAGCAAATAATCGGAGAAGCTGGTTGAAGCTACATGAAGAAGGGTTGTAGGAAATCTCATCAACAGCCTGTGATACGCAGATGACACAATCTTGCTTGTGAAAGTCAAGGTGCCTTAAAGCACTGATGAAGACTAAAGACTTTAGTATGGGGAACAACTCAACATAAAGGAAAGCAAAGTCCTCAAAACTGGGTGAATTGATGACATTGTGATACGGGAAGAAAAGGTTTGATTTGCCAAGGATTTCATTACTAAGGTAAGCCTGACCTGAGTCATCCTATTTCCAAGTGCCTTACATGTAGGTGAAAGTGGTACAGTGAATAAGGAAAACTGCAGAAGAATGGATGCATTTGAGTTATATAGTGCTGGCAGAGAACAGTGAAAGTGCCATGGACTGCCAGAAGAACGAACAAGTCTTTCTTGGAGAAAGAATGGTCCGAATTCTTCTTAGAAGAGAGGATAGGGAGTAGTCTCGCTTTTATTTCAACCTGTCAGAAGGAATACCAGTTCTTGGAAGAAAACATTAAATTGGGTAAGTTGGGTCAGCAACAAAAGAGGAAGACTGTCAAGGAGATGAATTGACACAGTGACTGCAACAATGGGATTAATAAAAACGGCTGAGGTGAGGATGGTCCAGGACTGGCTAGCATTTTGTTCTATGGGACATAGATTCTCTATGAGTAAGAGATGGCTGAATGGCACCTAATAACAATAATCTTCATGGAAGCACATTGCCAGGCCTTTCTTCCATGGCACAGCTAAATGAATCCAAACTCCCAACCTTTAGCTACTAGCCTCAACTCCATTCCCACTCATGGTGATGCCATGTGTGCTAGCTTAGAACCATAGGGCTTTCTTCACTTGTCTTAATGGAAGATAACCACCAGGTCTCTGTGCCACAGCCTTGCTGGGTTTTGAACCACTCATCCTTAGGTTAGAGTCTAGCACTAATTGTTTTTGCTTCCAAATGGCCTTTGCTGTCATATACCTTTGAGTTGATTCTGATTCACAGGGCCCCTGCTGTACAGAGGAGAATTGTCTCCCGGTTGAGTCTGACTCATAGACAATTCATGTGTGCCAGAGTAGAACCGGACTCCCTAGCTGATACTTTTAGTAGTGGATAGCCACACGTTTGTTCTGATGTGCCTCTGGGTGAGCTAAACTGTCGACTTTGTGGTTACCCACAGTATTTGTTAACAAATACTCTGTAAATGTGCAAGGAACATGACCAGCTCAAAAGCTTAAGTTTTTAAAAACTATAGTTTGGTGTCTCCCCACTTCTCTACTTCCTTAACCCACATACTCTACATAAAAATAAAAGAAGCCTCAAAGTTCAACTTTAAATGCAACATTACCATGAGGATTTTGTTGTTGTTGTTGTTGTTGATTTTCTTAGTACAAAATGATGGTTCCCTTTATTTGAAGCAAGACGTGTTCCATTTTGCCAGGCCTCCTGCCTGGTGGTACTGACCTGAGCACATGCCTGGTCTGCCTATTGAAGACAAGTTCTAAGTCAAGTGCTATGTAAGTATCAGAGGCGGCCTGTGATACTGCTTGCCATCACTGTCCATCTTCCCAACAAACTCAAAACCTACTGAAGAGCTCATCGCTCTCGCAACCTCCTAGCTTGGCATCTTGAGGAGTCCTGGTAGTGCAATGGTTAAGCGATCCATTGCTAGCTCAGCTGCTGTTGCCAATTTCAGCTCACCAGTGACTCCACAGGAGAGAAGACCTGTTGATCTGCATGTAAAGAACACAATTTAAAAACAAAAACAATGGGGCAGTTCTACTCTGTCACATAAGGTGGCTGAGCTGAAATTGATTAGATAGCACAAACAACACAAGCTCAGCATTGCTGACCCAGGAAGCTACCTGACTTAGGAAGACGGAATTAGGTGCCTCCCCTCCATGTTTCCACAGCATGTATCCCATGTTAAGACTATGACAGAAATGAATTTGTCTTAGAAGACATACAGGCAAGCAAGGCATGGTGAGAGTTTGTCTTAAATGCATTAGACACGTTATCAGAGAGAGGAGTCCCTGAAAACGGACATCATTCTTGCTAAAACTGAGTGTGAAAAAGAAAAAATCCTTCAGCAAGGTGGATTGGCACGGGGGCTGCAATAGCGGGCTCGCCCATAACAAGAACGGTGAGGATGGTTGGGGGGGGGGCAGTGTTTCATTCTGTTGTACATAACTTCACTGTGAGTCAGAGTCGATTCAAGGACACCCATCAACAAGACTTTGAATAGATGAAACACAGACTAACAGACAAGCATACTGTCCTGCCATCCCACTGCTAGAATGTGAATGAGCAATCGATCAGATTCGGTTCTCTGTACATAGTAAAGGCAGAAAAAAATGTACAGACAGAAACCTCCACATACATTGGCCTTGCCTCTGTGGCCACCCAGACCTGCCCTGTTAACTACCTGCTTGTGGATTCACGGGTTCTCACCCTCTTGGGGCTGCAGTGAAAGAAGGAAGGCAGCAGGCAGGGTTCCGTTAACAGCCTGGCTACCTGGAATTATGTTTAAATCAATGGCAGCTGAGTATGCCTTAGCCCCCACTTAATGGGATAGAATCACACTAAAAGGGCCAACTGAACAAACAGATCATTTCATTTCCAGGGTAGATGAGACCGAGAGGGAACACAAGCAGAAAAGCTCCCAAGGTGATTGGACTGAGACAGAATAAATGAGAGATCTATTGTTTCCAAGCTGCTGCAAAAAAATGGTGAAGAGGAAAAATCATTGAGGAGACCTGCCAACGACCTCAGCAGGACTGAATCCTGCACCTGCCTGGACTGACTGAAGTTCTAGTGCAGGAAGGAAAGGGAGAAGCTGGTGTATGTCTAAACTGCATTGCCTGGGAACTTTCTGGATACAAAGTAGGAGGGAGAGAGGGTTGGACGCTGAGCAGAAAAGGAGGATTTCTGGGATCAGATCCTTGGAACTTCTGAGATCTCTCTGTTTGGGGCCGCTAACCCCGGGTTAGTGGTTCAAACCCAGTAACTGCTTCATAGAAGAAAAATGAGGTGGTCTGCTCCAGGAGCAGCTCTACTTTGCCCGACATGGTCTCTGCGAGACAGAACCAAACCAGTGCGATAGGTCAACGTGACCCTAAGAGCTTGCAGATCCTTGGATGCAAAGGGGAGGCCAGAAAGGTGGGAAAACTGGATTAGGCATTTCATGGTGTATAAAAGCATGTGTCCTAGCAACTTAAAGTCATTTTTCAAAGAAATACGTGTGCATAATTTGAATAGTAAGAGTATGATTGTGTACATAATCTACACAGTCGTCGCTTCCAACAACCTGCTTCGGCTGGCATTGACTACTCAATTTTAAAATGTGGAGTTTCTGATTAGCACTCAGCTACGAACACAGAGGACAGAGGTGTGTTGGAAGGAAAATCTAATGATCTACTTCCAGAAAATCATGAATTTCTATGTATTTGTTATTTTCATACTCTCTTGCCTTTTTATGGTGTGTTAGTTGAGCAGGCCTGATTCTGCCTTTGTGAATGAGTGCTATTGAAAATGTTGCTCTATCTCCGACCCTCATTGTTTGTTTGAACAGAGTCTGGTCACTTAAACTTTTCATCTGTACAAGTCAACAGTTCACATATTGTGTTCTAAAAGGTTCACCTATACATGTATAATTTCCTTTTCTCAACTGTGTTTTGATTTCTATATCAATGGCTAAATGAATAATATTATCAATAGAATTACCTTATGCCTCATGGGGATGATTTATAATGTTTTCCAGTGAAATGATAATACTGTCTCTAAAATGAACCAGGGACATATAGAATCCATAGATATAAGAATGGACATTGCACACACAGTTACTCATAGCTCTAATCTAAAAAAGTGAGTTTTTATAACATGGCCCTACTCAATCCTCATCCTCAGGAAGAGATTGCTGAAGATATAGATGCTATAGCATTTAATACCTGAGATAGCAAAGGTTCGTTTTAATACAGCCATCTTGGGGAGATGTCCACTAAGTCCACCTGGGAGAAGCACACCAGCCTGTGTAATTCAAGAATTGTAAATAGTCTGCTCCGGCCAACAGTGAGTTGCACGGTGGTGCCCGCTGCTACGGTCCAGAGTCCAGAGTTACAGTAGCTTCGGGGGGGCCTTATTTTGGGGGAGGTCTTATTTTCGGGGGGATGCCTTATATTTCAGTGAGAGGCAACACTGTACATAGGTCTTATTTTCAGGGGATGTCTTACTTTCAGGGGAAAAGGGTATGTATGTGCTTACTGTGGCTTGCAAACTTGAAATTATATAAGCTCATGAGAGAATACATTACTCCCTCATTCTGGTTTTGGTCTCCATTGGAAGAGATTAGCCCTTGCATGTCTCTTTAATTTACACCTTGATTGTACAACTGCCCCTTTTGGCCCATGTGGATGTGGGGCTGGACCTCACAGATGCAGTTAGGTTAAAATATAACACCTTATTATTTGCTCTCCCTTTTGACCCATTTAGAATTTGTTGCAGTTTTTAATATATTTTTATTTCCTTTCAATTGAGGATTTTCTGTTTCCTGTTTCTTGATTATGTATATAAAATCTAGGAAAGGTAAAAGTATAGAGACAGCAAATGGATTAATAATATCCAGGAGCATGGCAGGGGTGATTGGGGGAAATTGAGGAGTAACAATAACTACAAGAAAGAAGTAAATGTTCAAAAATGTATTGTGGTGATGATTGCACAATTCTTCTTAGTATAATTGAACCACTGAATTGTATAATATGTGAATTATATGCCATAAAAATAAATTATCCACAAAGGTACTATAACCCTGAGGTTTTCTATCAAGCTATTGTTGAGTTGAATTATAAGTAATAATAATAACCCTATGGTTAGAAAGTCCTAGACAGAGAGGGAGGGATGAAAAAGTAGAACAAAGTTCAAAAACATAAAAAACATCCAGCTGGCTTGTCTGAAACTCAAAGGGGCAGTGGGATCCTGGCCTCTGGGGTCACTGTGAGGTGGACTCAACATGATAGCGGTGAGGAACAATATCTTAAAACAAAGTTTGCATAAAATGGTTGAGAGAAAAGCTACTATGTTCATCCCAGCTATAATAAATAATAAAAGGACATTATCATTGGTAGGCAACTGGACACCCCCTCACTGAAGAGTTCAGGGGAGGAGATGAGCCAAGCAGGGTGCAGGATAGCAACCATGAAACATATAACTTTCCTCTAGTTCTTAAATGCTTCCTCCCCCCCACTATCATGATCCCAATTCTACCTTACAAATCTGGCTAGACCAGAGGATGTACATTGGTACAGATAGCAACTGGAAACACAGGGAATCCAGGACAGATGACTCCTTCAGGGCCAATGGTGAAAGGGGCGAGGCCTGGAGGGTGAAGGGAATGTGGGGAGGGAAGGGAGAACGGATTACAAGAATCTAGGTATTGCCTCCTCCCTGGGGGAGGGACAGCAAAGAGGGCAGGGAGAGACGTCGGACAGCGTAACTTATGACAAAACTATAATAAGATATGAATTATGAAGGGTTCATGAGGGAGGGAGGTGGGGAGGGAGGGGAAAAATTAAATTATTTTAAAATAATTTTTAAAACTACAGAACAGGGTTCTACTCTGACACACATGTGGCCATTACACATCAGAATCAACTAGACTGCAAATAATTTTTTGGTTTCATTTCAACCTGTTAGGCTATTTCCTTGTTTCACAGTTTAGACATGATCTAATTTTCTCCTGCTAAGGAAGGTGAGGATTTTGTTCAGTGTTCTCTGTGCTAATCATTATTGCATCCTTAAACCCAAGTGCTTCGTATGCTTGTTGCCTTGGGAACAACTCTAGTGCAGCCTGATTGCCCTGTGGAGGTAGAGCAGGTCTCCTCAGCCCCTTGGCCAGCGGTACGGGAGGTGAAGGATCCTTCTTCTCCTCTTGTTCCCTTGTCTTTTCTAATCAGTTACTGGAAAGTCAGCCCTGGCTACTGGTGAATTTTCTGTAGATTGAGAAGATTTGGGTTTGTTTTTTGTTTTTTCTTATTTTGGTTTGTTTTCCTGAGGTATCTCCATGTGGACTCAAACCTTCAACCTCTCAGGTGAGAGGGTTTGGAGATGACTTGGTGGCAACTGATGTCTTTTCTAAAGAACTCCCCGTTTCCCAAATCTCATGTTTTCTCATTTGCTCCATCATCTGAGCAAGAGACCATGGAAAACCAACCTGTTAGCATCTTGCATGACTGAAAATGGTATTCCACCTCAGAGTAGATTTCTAGTTTGGTTGAGGAAACTAATTCCAGGCAGAAATCACTTTCCTCGGGACTGTGATGGCATTTCCGTTTTCTTCTGACAGCCAGTGCTTCTGTTGGCAAGCTCGATGATATTAGCTATCCTGCTTATCTGTGAACGGCTGCATTTTTCTTGTCTGAGCACTTTTAGGATTCTCTCTCTAGAGCTAATGCTCGGCATCTTCTTGATGAGAAGCCTTCATGTGAGTCTTGTCCTCCCTTCTGCTGGGCAGGAAATAGGCTCTTGTCATCTGGATATTTATGACTTTCAGGGAACCCATTTCTTTTTTCTATGGGTAGTTGACTGAGAAATGATATACATTCCCATTGCAATCCTTTTGGGTTCCATCTTGGAAGTCTTCCATTGGTATTTCACTTTTCCAGTGTCACTGTAACAGAAATACCACAAGTGCATGGCTTTATTAGAAGTTAGGCAATGAACTTCTAACCTCAATGTCAGTGGTTCAAATCTACCAATTACTCTTCAAGGAGAGAGATGAATCTGTCTGCTCATGTAAAGATTTAGTCTTGGAAACACTATATAGGACTGATAAAAGTGTAATCTACTGGCTTTCAGTAGGAATGGGTGGTGTTTTTAAAGAATAGGCATTTATTTTCCTAAAATTCTGGAGGTTAAGAGCCTAAATCAGGGTCTGCGTCACATGTCAATGTCTTCCTTGTCAATAGATCCCAATATCACTTGGTTTCTTGGTGATCCTTCATGGCATTTAGTGCTCCACTTGTATGTGATCCTATCTCTACATTTTGATATTATCCATATAACTTAGAAGTGATTAGGTTTGGACTCTACTCTCCACTGGTTTGTTGGGCCAGTTTACTAAAGGAACAAATTCAGTGACACTCCTATATGTATATGAAAGAGTTTTATATCAAAGAGTAATTGTATATTAAGAAAACACCCCATCCCAGTCCAGATCAAGTCCATAAGTCCAAGATTTGTTCATAAGTCCACTACTAGTCCATGAAGCCTTCTTTAGACTCACACGGTCACATGCAATGATGTGAAATGCAGAAAATCACAGGCCGGTGGGAACATTCTTGTGGATCCAAAGGAAGTGGGAGCATCTCTGCACTGGCATAGTTCTCCACGCAGCTCTTCAAACTCTGACAGGGATCTTCAACAGGAATGTGAAGCAAAGGGATAGTATGAAGCCCACGTCCCGGGAGAAAGAGAGGAAGTTCCCAGAATCCGTGTGAGAAGACCACACGCACTAAGAGGCACCATCAGGCTGTGACCTGATTGACAGGCTAGACTTGACCCCTTCACTCTTACCCTCAGGTTGATAAAAGATTATGTAACAACCACAGATGGACTATATTGCCATCCTTCTGAGTCATTGCGATCCCATGTGCGTCAAGTGGAACCGTACTCCACAGAGTTCTCAACGATGAGTGCATCACCAGCTCTTTCTTTGAGATGCCTCTTGGTGGACTCCAAATTTCTGCCTTTCAATCAGCAGCAGAATTTCACAGCCAAGTACACTACTTAAGCATAGTCTCCAGTCTAGGGTGCTTAGCTTTCCCACACATATTTTCAGGGGAATACAACTCAATCCATAGCAATTAGTTGGTCAGTAAATTCAGTCCCCATTCAAGTGGAGGGGATTATAGAAGAATGTGAATATCAAGTTGCAGGACCACTCAGGATCATCTTGGATGCTGCCTACCATATAAACTCTTCATCACATCTGATTTTTATGAGAAGCAAACTGTATTACCAGGCAACCAAACAGGGTCTCAAATTATATGTAGTGGGTTTTCCTAAGCACTTCCTATAAGAAGGAAAGGTTTTTTGGTGTGAATGTGCAGTGGGTGCTGGAATATTTTATTTTAATTTTCATAAGAGTATTATGCAAGTGAATGTGTTGACAGGATAAAGGATTTTTTTAAGTATGGCTATTCTTTAACACTGTGAAGTATTCTATTATTGTGTATGTACCAGAGTTTGCTTATCCATTCTTCCATTGGACATTTACCTGTGAAAGACCTCATGACATGGCTGAACCTGGGGGGCATGATGCTGAGTAATTTAAGGCACTAAAAAAGGACAAATATTGTATCTGACCACTATATTTTTTGAATCCCACCACTATTTTAAAAAGTCAAGAAAAAGTTTTCACACTGAAAGAAAAATGATTTGACAGCTATCAGGAGTGGGAAGGAAAAGGACAGTAACCTAGAGGGTACATACATATTAACTTGGATAAAAGGGAAGCCAGAAAAAAAGTGTACCTAAATATAGTGAAACCAATAAAGTCTACATTGCTATGGAAGAGATATTTTCCCCCAAGTAATAACTATGATAATTTTGAGATGACCTTAGTCTAAGAAAGGCATTAATAAGAAAATTCACTAATAGGAAAATTAAGATAAAAATTAGGGTAATTCATTTCATTAAAATATGCATTTATCTTAATAAGGGTATACAGTAAAGATTTATAAAAGGATAAAAGATTACTTCTCCAACATTATACAAATCAGTTAATCCAAGTGTCCTATCATTTTGCCAACAGAAATATTCATTTCAAAAGTGATTACTTAAATTTTGTTCAATTGTCTCATTTTAAAAGAAAAACCCCCAACCCAAAGAATTACAAATGGATGTTTGAAAATGTTTCTGCGGCTCTGTCACTCTCAAAGAGAGAAAATTCAAATATGTTATTATGGATTTAATGCAGACAATTTAGTTGGTTATTTCAGGTTTTCTCCCTTTTAAATTGATTGCTAACAACCAGCTCTTTATTCAACATTTCTTGTGATAGATTAATTTTACAAATCCCCCAAACTGTGCATATTTTGTGTTTTGAGGCCATTCAGTGGGTAATTAAACAGCTGTTCTCACCACCAGTTCTCTGTGTATGTGTGTCATAAATGCGTTTTACTTTGTATTAATTGTCTCTCCAAAAATATTACAAGTTGCCATTGATTTTTAGGCGTAATATGTAAGCTATTTTCACCTCAGAAGAATGTGAGCAAATGTGATATTTTATTGTAGAGTGAATTAGGAAATGGTTGGACAATGTGTGTCACCTTTTACCTGAGTGCCAACAACATAGTTCCCAATTATCAAATTCTACTCCAATTCAAATCTGCCCAAATTGACCAACCCTAAAGCAGTTATGTAGTACAAAGGATGTTGACAATGCTACTAAATTAAACTTTCCTCACATTCTGATAGAATATGATGTAATTCACTGCGATATTTTCACATCAATGCTGAAATTATTACTCCAAAATCTACATGGCTTAAGGATATGTGGGAGCTATTTAAATAAATAAATCTGCATGTTAAAAAGAGAGACATTTTCAGTATTTTTTATACATATATAAACTCTTGGTTACATTACTGGAGAAATTTTGAACTGCTGGCCCCAAAGTTGGTGGTTCAAACCCATTAGTTGCTCGATGGAAGAAAGATGAGGCATCTGTTCCTGTCAAGATTCACAAAACTTCAAGAGCCCTATGAATTCATTTGATGTCAATGGGTTGGTTTTTGCATTGGTTATGTGTCTACCAATGTACTAGACCTTGTGGAAGAGAGCTTAGCAACAGGAGTTCTACACAATGTTCTGGGAAAACACAACACATACAAGGTGGAAAGACAACACTGGAAGCTTGCTGGTGTTCATTCCCTGCATACATATCCCTCCACGATCTGACACCTTAGCTGCACAGTTCATACACTGTTCTTTCTGGCACAAATGCCTGACCGAGTGCTTAAAGGAACTTGTTTTTAAGTGCCATTGAGTCGGTTCCAATTCATAGTGAACAAAAGTCCATCCAGGCCTGTGTGATCATCATGATTGTTGTCAAGTGTGAACTCATTCTTGCAGCCATTATACCAATCCATCTCTTTAAGTATGTCCCTGTTCTTTCCTGATATCATGTTCAAAGAATGTGACAGAATCTCGGCATCCACTCATCTACAGAGCATTCCTGCTGCACCTGTTCTGAGACAGAGTTGTTTGTTATTCTCGTAGTCCATGGTACTTTAAATATTCTTCACCAATACCATCATTCAAATGCTTCAATTATTCTATAGTGTTCCTTATTCAATGCCTGCCTTTCATATGCATGAGATGTTAGAAAATACCAACGCTTATGTCAGTGAAAACTTTGAGGAGCTAGGTCTACCCAGTCATATTTAAGTGAGTTCTAGTGGCATGGTGGTTACTCATGGACTGCTAACCACAAGGTCCGGATTTCAAAGCCACCAGCTCTGACCAAAAGAGCTACCCCCACTACACACACAAAGCAAACCTCTACACACTATCTACAACTGCACCACTCTGCCAAGCAAACAACAGCTAATAGCATTAACCACAAATTCAAGATAAACAAAAGTCAACAACCAAAGATTACCCAAACCCAATGAAATACACAACAAAAGAAGCCCTAGAACTATGAGAAAGAGAATACAGCAGAATGATGTTTAGAACCATGCAAGAGATATGGGAATCAATCCTGAAAACAAAGAAAGAGATAGAGAAATTAAAACCTCACATCCAAAAGAAAGCCTAGAAGCTAAACAATGAGGTAACATAAATAAATAAAAGAGAAAAAGAACTGAGCAATAGAATGGAACAAAAGGAAAATTGAATCAGTAAACTCAAAGACAGCCAAGCAGACTTCAGCAAATGAGAGAAATTAAAAAAATAAAAGAATCTCAAGAAAGCCTGAGGAGGATATGGGATATCTTGAAAAGAAATAATATATGTCTCATTGAAATACTGGAACAGGAAGAAACAAATAAGTCTACAGATAAACAGATAAAGAAAATCATGGAAGAAAACTCCCCCAGTATCACAAAGGAGACGCAAACCATGCTGGAAGAACACCCAATCGGTTCAACCCCACAAATTTAGAAAACTTCAGACCAATATCCCCTCATGAACATAGATGCAGAGATTCTCAACAAAATCTTGGCTAATAGAATCCAACAGCATATGCAATAATAATAATACATCATGACCAACTGGGATTCATACAGGGATATAAGGATGATTCAACATTCAAAAAAAACATATAAACCACCACATTAACAAGATAAAGGACAAGAACCACAGGGTCATATCAATCGATGCAGGCAAAGTGTCTGACAATATTCAACACCCACTTCTAACAAAAGCAGTCAATAAAACAGGAATAAAAGGGAAATTCCTCAACACAATAAAGGACATATAGGAATAAACAACAGCCAATATCACACTCAAGGGGGAATGATGAAAACATTCTCATTGAAAAATGAGAACCTAATAAAAATGTCCCTTATCACCACTATTATTCAACCTTGTGCTGGAAGTCCTAGCCAGAAACATAAGACAACCACAAGAAAATAAGGGGAATACAACTGGGCAAAGAAAAAGTGAAACTCTCGCTATTTGCAGACAATTTGATGTTATATAAAGAAAACCCCAAGATATTCACCTTGGGGTTTTTTGAAACAATTGAGAAATTTAGTAAATTAGCAGGCTACAAGATTAACAAGCAGAAGTCAATTGGACTCCTATATATGAGTAATGAGATTTAAAAAAATACACAAAGAAAGTAATACCATCACAATAGCCACACAGAAGTGAAATACAATTAACTAAAGAAACAAAAGATCTCTACAAAGAAAACTGAAGAATATTAATACAAGAAAGCAAAAGATGCCTGCAGAAATGGATAAATAGTCCATGTTCATGGATAGAAAGACTCAATATTGTGAAAATGTCAATACGACCTAAAGCAATCTACAAATTCAATGCAATCCTGATCCAAATCCCAACACCATTCTTTAAAGAGCTGGAAAAACTGATTACTAACTTCATATGGAAAGGGAAGAAACCCAGGATAAGCAAAGAAGTTCTCAAAAAGGAGAAAAAAGTAGGTGGTCTTGTACTACTTTTGGGGATCAGATTTTCAAGAGAGAGGTGAGGGAGGATAACCTCTTAGTGGCTAACAGGCAAAGATATGATGAGGCTCCAGGAGTGGCAGACAAGGCATTCCTATCAGAGTGATGAGGGATCCTGATGGCAGAGCCACGTCAGGAAAGGGAGATATGCATCTGGGAGAAGGCAAGTGCATATCTGCAGGTAGATAAAGGGGGAAACCAGCTTCCTAGTGGGAGAAAATCACTAACAATACTTTTAAGAACACCAATAGTAATATGCTCCTATTAAGTCACATTGGTCCCAGTTCCTGCACACACCCTGGAGACCCAGGCCATATGCCATAGAACACTGGTGCATTGAATCCTGGCTCTTCAAAGCATACAACATGCTCCAAAGGTCACCCCAGAGGGACCTGATGTGGAAATCCCACTAGGTGAACTAGATGTTGCCACAAACACACCTGTAACCTGAGAATTGAAGACTTAAATTGCATGATGAATGAAGAAGCCAAAGACAACTGTACCAAGAGTATTGAACTATCAGGAGGTGGACTAACATTTAATTACTATGTGAATATCCTACTTGCTGTATTAAGATATGGATCATTCTGGCATACCTGTGATTGACATAGTCAGTGAATATTATTTAAGGTTTGCCTGACCATCAGTTCCCATTATAGTGCAAATAGCATCCAGTCATGTAAGGATTTATTCTGTACAAGTGAATAATCTAGGTATGGCAATTGGTCTATACTTGTCCAATCTCCCTCTCTCAATAGTGTGTTAAAATTAGTACCCTGGGTTAATCAATGACACTATAAGCAGAATGTCCCATCGACCTTCCATCTAGCAGTCCAACACTTACTCAGCTGTGTTGCCAGGGGTACTTACTGCCATTACTACCATCAAGTTATCTATAACTCACTGCAACCCTGTATGGCAGAGCAGGACTGCCCTGGTAAGTGTCCAAGACTATAACTCTTGGCAAGAGTAGAAAGCCTCATATTTTTCTAAGGAACAGCTGGTGGCTTCAAACTTCAGACCTTGCAGGTAGCAACTCAACAGGGAATCCACTATGCCACCAGAGCTCCTCCTTAAACATAGTATGTCTTACAGAAATGCTAGCTATTATGGGTAAAAACATCTAGCTCTCTACCAAAGTTAGAGTGAGTGGCACTAACAGTTAACACATCTCTGCCAATCGAAATGTTGGAATTGCCTCTGAAGAAAGACCTGGTGATCTACTTCCTAAAGATCAGCCATTGGAAGTCCTACAGTTTTACTCTCACACACATGGTGTTACCTTGAGTGAGATATGGCTCAGTGACAAGTGGTTCTTCCATAGTGAAGTGCCAGGTATGAATGGAAAAGGACTTTCAGGGAAAGACAACATTACCTAGTTTATCTGCAGGTAGGTGTGTTCAGGTGACTAATTGTCACCAAAAGTGTGAATAGGAGTGACAGGGTCTTGTTCAGGAAGGAGAGATAAAATGCAGATGTGTCCTCTCCGTGTCCTACAGCTAATAATGGAGTAAGACTTACAGCACTATAGAACTGACCAGAATTAGTGAGAACATACCCTGCTGTTCTAGGTAAGCAAATTTTCCTAAATGTTCATTTGGATGACTTTCAACTGGAAACACAAATGAGAATGTGTATGATGAAACTTGGTTTTGATTTCTCACGGAATGAAATGGAAGTCAAAAAACCACAGTGTTTATATGTCTGAGAAAGTCTTGAAGCCAACAGAATTAGAGAAACACGTTGAGTGACTGTCATATCAATACAGCTGGCATTCTGGATCTCTCTCACAAGAAGGAAGCTGCTTAGAGAAGATGTTAACATTACTAAAATTAACAGAAATATGTCACTTTGAAACTCCCTCCAAGAATGCTGACCAAAGTGCCAAGGAAAAGATACTGTGATGTGGCAAGATCCCAGAGAAGCCATATGACCAATAAATGGGATACACTGGAAAAATAGAATACTGCTTCCATCAATGAAACCCTCTCTGCAGTTGGTGTAGTTGGTTGTTAGGTGTCATTGGATTGGTCCTGACGCATAGCAACCCTATGTATCACAGAACAAAACACTGCCTGGTCCTGTGCCATTCTCACGACTGTTCTGCGCTTGAGTTGTTAGGTCCCCGGACAGCTCCCTATTGTGATCCTCGTTACACCAGAATGAAGGCCTGCCATTCTCACAATTGTTCCTGTGTCTGACTGGTGGAGTCCTCCTAAAATATGTCAGAGAGTATTGAACTCTATCATGCTTCTTCAACATGAACTGGCTGGAATGACGAGTATTTCTCATTGATTGTTGTTACTGTGTCAGCTCTGGCTCATGGGAACTCAGAGGGGGGGAAAACCCATTGTCTTCAATTCTGTGTCATCTGCATAATTTGTTGGTATGTTGATTCCATTGTTCTAGCTTCCGAGCAGTCTGTCTCACCTAAAGATTTATCTCATAGTCACTGAATACATACAATGCTCTTTTCTATTGCATTGGGCAAATCTGCGGTAAAGACCTCTTTAAAACATTGAAAGGCAAAGATATATCAGCTTGAAAATTAAAGTGTGCCTAAACAAAGCCATAGTATTTTAAATAATCTCACATTGCTATTGCAAGTAGGTGCCATCTAATCAGTTCCCATTTACAAGACAATGAAACTCTGAGCCGTCCTGTGCAATGCTCATAATTGTTATTATGTTTGAGTCCATTGTTGCAACCACCCTATCAATCATTCTTGAAGAGGATCTTCCTCTTTTTTGCCGACTCTCTACCGAGCATGATGTCCTTTTCCAACAACTGGTCGCTCCTGAACATGTTCAAAGTACACAACACAGGTTCACGTTAAGCTCTGTCATAAGGAGCATTCTGATTGTACTGCTTACAAGATGGATCTATTTTTTTCTTCTGGCAATCCACAGTACTTTCAATAGCCTTTGTCAAAGCCATAATTCAGGTATATCATTTCTTCTGTGGCCTTTTTTAAGCATTCTCCAGCTTTCACATTCATATGAGGTGATGAAAATTACAATGGCTTGGGTCAGGTCCACCTTAGTCCTCAAAGTAACATCCTTGTTGTTCAATACTTAAAAGAAGTTTTGTGCAGATTTGCCCAGTGTAATGTGCTACAGCATCTCTTGACTGATGCTTCCATGATTACTGCTTGTGAATCCAAGTAAAATTAAATCTTTGACAACTTCAATCTTTTTTCTATTCATCATGATATTGTCTATTGATCCACTTTTGAGGATTTTTCTTTTCTTTACTTTAAGTTACAATCCATACTTGTGGTAAACTGAGGGACTGGATAAGAAAGTAATGCAGTTAAATCTTCTATGCTCATAATTACGGGTCTGGAAAGCCAACTCCAGTGGAGGAACACCCTCATGGTTATAAACTATAAATAAATCTCAATATACATTCTAATGACTGAACACAGTCCCTCAATTAACCCCCCATAAAGGAACAGTCATAAAGGGCTACCATAAAAGAAGCCTCATACTTGTGTCTCTCTATTCCCTGTGCCTGAAGGTTAGTTGAGGATAAGAGTCATCAGGTTCTGTAGCCAAGCCAAAGTAAAATGTAGCAACTCCCTGGAGAGACTCAGGGGTGTTTGGGATCAACTAGCACTAGGTCAAGATGATGACTCACCTCATTGCTTATTACGTTACCCACTTATGAAATTACCCATTGACTCTGTATATGTTATGTGTATGACATGCATGCCTTATGGAAGATCTGTAAACCCCAGTATACAAGCATATACACATTTGGAAAACACATTCATTCCCTCAGTCCTGACATGGGATGAGGAGCCCCTGTGCCCCACTGTCTGTCTGTCTCTCTAATATTTTCCTGATGGGACCACTCCTGCCGGCTGACATTGAGGACAGAGTCCAGCGACAGATGGCCCAACTTCAAAGAAGTCGGACTGTAGGAATTGGTTGCTGGAATCCGCTCACAAATTGTATTTGGGGAT
>NW_022111370.1:189401-201482 GCF_000313985.2 Echinops telfairi | reverse complement strand
CGGCATTTTCCACAATCACAATGTCGCTCCTGAGCACCCATTCAAGTGTTGAGTCCTCCTATACCCCAACACACACTGATGCACCAGCCTTTAGTTTTAACCAGTGAGTGCTTCAAGTCCTCCTCACTTTCAGTAAGCAAAGTGGTGGCATCTGTATATCATAGCCATATGCAATTCATGGGGCATCTGCATATCATATCATGTGGCATCTGCATATCACAGGGTGTTATGAAGAATTTCTCCATTTGTAATGCCATATCCTTCTTCATATGTCCAGGTTCTCAAATCATTTGCTCAACTTACAGATTGATTAAGTCATAGCAAAATGCTATAACCCTGACACATACCTTTCCTGGTTTTAAGCCATGCAGTATGCCTTTGTTTTGCTCAGAGGGCTGCCTCTCATTTGATGTGCAGGTTCCACCCAAAATTCATTGGTCTGGTATGCCCATTTTTCTCAATGCTGTATGTAGTTTGTTAGGATCCGCACAGGTAAATGCCTTTGCAGAATCAGTAAGATACAGTACACATCTGTCTGCTGTTCTCTATTTCAGGTAAGATCCATCTGAAATCAACAATACCTCACTGTTACATCTTTTCATGAATCTGGCTCGAATTTCTGGGAGCTCCCTAATGACATACTGCTGAAATTATTGTTGGATTATCTTTAGCAAAGTTTTACTTGCATCTGGCATTAATTATTCTATTCAATAAGTTCTGCCTTTTGCGGGGTCACCGCTTTTGGAATGGGTGAAATCATGCATCCCTTCCAGTCAGTTATCCAGGCAGCCGGCTTCAAGAACATTTTGGCATAGAAGAGTGAAAACTTTCAGTGCTCCATCAGCTTCATACATGTCAATAATTTCTTCATATGTATGTAAAAATTGGACGATGAGTAAGGGAGACAGAGGAGTGGATGGATTTGAAGTGTGATATTAGTGAAGATTAATGAAAATATTGCAGACTTTCAAAAAGAAACAAAACAACTTTTGAAGAAATACAAGTAGAATGCTCTTTAGAAGGTTTCTGGTATTTTGGCTTGCTGATTTCGGATGTCACAGGGAAAGACCTATCACAAGAAAATGACATCATTTTCAGCAGTTTTTCTAACTAACACCTACGCTCATTAGTTTTATGAGTCAATTTAGGTAAGGTATAGTCCCCAGTTGTCCAGTCAAACACTGAGTTTGTCCTGCTGTGACAGCGTAGTAAAGCTGTGGATAACATGTGTAAGAAGTTGACTTTAAGTAAAGGAAGATATTCTCAAGCATGTTAATCGACCTTCTCCAAATACTTGAAAGGTTTTGATAGCAAGACAGGCTTCTCTGAGGAAGAAGAACTTCTGCCTTAAGACTGTAATGGCAACAACCACCTGAGAGTTTCGTATCAGTCCATCTGAACCAAATTCTTGAAATGTATTTCTTAAAAGAGATAAATATATATATATATATTAAAAGACTTAAAAAGGATATAAACAACAGAAAAAACTGCTGTTGACTCAACCGCTCTCCAGGACAGAGTAGAACTGCCAAATAGAGCTTCCAAGGTTCTGAACTTCTTAAGAGCAGACTGTCATAGATGAGTGTTTCTCCCATAGAAAGCTGATCTGTTAATTAGAAAAGAAGTACTTTCATCATTGCACCGCCAGGCCACCATCAAAAGGACACACACACACACACACACACACACACACACAGGTTCTGTTCCTGTGGCAAATCCTGACTGATAGAATATCTAAGAAAAAAGGAAGTGTGTCATGAAATTTCCTTCCAACCATTCAAAAAGGGTGCTCCACTGCTGCTAGGTGCCCTGGAGTCGACTCAGATTCAGAGTGACCTGCAACAGAATGAAGCCCTGCCCCCTCTCTGCTCCATCCTCACAGCCATTGCTATGCTGGAGCTCATTGTTCACAGCCACGGTGCCGATTCACCTCTTTGAGATTATTCCTCTTTTTCATTAGCCCTCCACTCTACTCTAGCCTTTCACCACGGACTAGTCCCTCCTGACAACATGTCTAAAGTGGGTGGGATGAGGTCTGACCACCCGAGCTTCTACAGAGCATGCTGGCTTCCCCTCTTCCAGAAGAGATTTGCTTGCTCTTCTGGAAGTCCGTGTTCCTTCCAAGAGTCTTCTCCAACACCATCATTCAAATGCACCGGCTCTTCTCCGGTCTTCCGGTCCTCCCTTGAAATGCACATGTTCAGCTGATCTGAGTTTGAAACCACAGATGCTTCAAGTGGCTTGTTTAGGAAAGGAAGCAGAATGCACCAATGGTCTCTGGCATATAAGAGGATCTATTTTCTTAGGGATTGTTGGATTCTGGTCAGAAGTTGCATGTTTTTTTATGAGAAAGGTACATCATATGCTCAGAGCAGTCTGATGGGATGTAAGGACATGTATGTCTTGGCTCAGTTGACAGCTGTTTGGGCACTTAAGACTGAGGTAAATTGCATACCTGGGAGCTCTGAAATCATTTTTGTCGGTGCTGCTACACAATTGAGGACTCTGTTGGCCAACATATCACATTGGAAGCAGAGATTAGTGTCGGAAAGTTGTGAACACTTTCTAATGTGGTAGGAAGTGTTTCAGCAGGCTGAAGTTGCAAATGATAAAAATCTGGTCAATTTGTCAGAAGTCTGCAGGCATTTGGAAATACTATGAAAGTCTTCTGAAAATGACTTCAGCCCAATGGAAACGGAGTGCGTAATTCTTTTCTTGCAAACGTACACAGCATCAATGATGAAATTTGTGGGCAACAGACCTTCATTGGTTTGAGGACAAAGGAATTGAAATTATAAATCATACCCCCGAAGAAAGTATCTTGGAAAGGACTGGTATTTTTCTGAAACAAGCAGGACCCCTGTAATAGTGTATAATGAGAATAAATGTTCCCTTTGCTATCATGAGAATAAATATCCAACTGGCATTTTATATGTTTGCAAGTCAGGGTTTTCAGCACCTACTTGAATGAAAATAAAAGTAAGAATTAAACGGATATCAAAAATGGTCTGTCCATGACTAAAACAAGCACCTGACAGTTACCCGAGCTTGTTAAAATCAAGCAAAACGCAATTGATAGCACAAGCGGATCTCTTTCAACATGTTCCCCTAGAAAGTAGGAATAACTTTTGTAAGAAAAAAATATGAGAGCCAAAGAGAATTATGTTAACATATTTATGTAATAAATTCACATCGGATTACTTTCATTGTATTCTAGAAGCCGAATCTGGTCCTAATCCAGCTAAAGACAGTGGCTAGCTAGATGTTAGAGTCAATGGGACCCAATGGTTGCTATGTGTCTACCATCTCCCCCTTGGAGTAAGAGTAGATATGGCAGTTATACTATCCCTGGCTGGGTCAGCATTGTATGTTGGGTGTGTCAGAAACAGATGATTTCCTTTTTGAGTTAATACAATTTGGGTTCATTAAAAGCTTTGACCAAGGACCCGAACACCAAGCACCTTCTCGACACCTGGAACTCATCTAGATGAACTCCAGTTATTTGTCTGGAATACAATTGTGATGCCTTAGTGAACACGATGTTCATGGAGACTTGAGAGTAAGTGATCTATGTTGAAGTTTTGTTGTCAGCTTAAATGGACTCTGACTCACGGAGACACCCTGTATAGCAGAAGTAAATGTCGCCTCATTCTATACTACTTCACAATCATTAGCATGTTTGAGCCCAGTCAGACAATATTCCGTTTCGAACCATAGGTTTTTATAGGCTAATTTTAGGAAGTAAATGGCTAGACTTTTCTTCCTCGTGTGCTTAGTTTGAAAACCCTGCTGAAACCTGTCCATCTGGATGGCCCTGCTGGTATTTGAAAGAGTGTTGGCATTTTATGTGCACATCACTAGATCGATGCTCTTACAGATGACAAACTGACAGATGGGTGGTACATTTTGCAAGTTGTTGTGTTGTTAAGTGCCCTTGACTCTTTTCCAACTCACAGCAACGCCAGTTACAATAGACTGAAACACTGCCTGGTCCATGGCCATCCTCCCTCTTGTTGTTTCGCAGGAGCCCAGTGTTGAAGCCATCTGCTTGTGGCCATAGGACAGCAGAAGGAGATTTTTGTCCTTTCTTCTATAGAGAAAACTTTGCCGGGTTCTTTTAGGATATTCATTCTGGGAAAAGTCGTCTATTTTATAAGATGCCCAATTACCTCTAGACATCTTGCAAAGGGCAAATGTAAACATTCTGAGGGACAGCCCAATTTTGTCTCCCACAAACAGGCAGCAATAACTCCCGAGCACATGATGAAGCATTTTGGGGACCAAGCCTGTTTAGCACGCTGATATCCAGCGGTTCTCAACCTGTGGGTCGCGACCCCTTTTGGGATCAAATGACCCTGTCATGGGGGTTGCCCGATTCATAACAGTAACAAAATTACAGTTATGAAGCAGCAACCAAAATAATGTTATGGTTGGCGGTCACCACAGCATGAGGAACTCCATCAAAGGGTCGCGGCATTAGGAAGGTTGAGAACCGCTGATGTCTGCCATCTCGCTGCAACGGCAGGAAAGCCCAGATGAGCCTTTCCCAAGATCCTGACCCCACAAATCACAAATAAAAGAAGAACTCTGATGATCTATGAAGAAGAAGGATAGAGAGAAATCCCTGTATAAAAGTCAGAAAAAATAAAATAAAATAAAAGTCAGAACAGAGAATCAGTGGTGGGATTCAGCCCTTTCACCCCGGCAGAACCAATATCTAATTTTTTTTGTCCAGTTTGGCAAACCAGCTGCTAAAATGGCACTAGTCATCAGGTGGGCATCTGTCCAGATGGCCAATTTGGAAATCACATAATTCCTTTCCTTATTCTTTTTTAATGCTCATCTGTGTAATAGCACATTCAAAGCACCTGTAGTAATGTTCATTCTGCCCATGGGTATAAAAAATTGGGCGAAAATATGCCAAATAAATAATATTTATTTATTCACTTCATAAAACTCATTGTACTTTTGATGAAAGACCACAGTTTTGTTCCCTCGTGTTTGTTTCTTCAGTAAACAAACATGTAACATAAATAGAAAAAGTGCCAAACAACCAGAGTCACACTGCCTTCGTTTCAGCTTTGTCTTAGGGCTCAAATCACCACAAGATATCATGAGTGAATTCTGAAACTCCCGAAAGTGTTCAAGGAGCTATACATAGTATCAGAACAATTACTGTAGATCAAAAAAAAGCGGAAACAGTTTTTCAAAGATGAACATAATATGTTCAGCGAACAGAAGTCTTCTGTTTCTAAAATATCAAGCACAATGACTAGCGTCTAATTAGCCGACTTATAAAGGAATAGCATCCTATTCCTAGAGTGAAAAGATGATCCAGGATATCACACAGCTGATGATGCTCGGGGGAAAAAAATTAAGAATATTGTAAGTGAGGATGCCAATCAAGAGGTAATAGGGAAATATCTTCCATAATAGCTTAATTATTTTTGTCGTGTTAGTTAATTTTTCATTACTATTTAAAAATTTTTTTCTTATGACATACTCTGGTTTGTGTACATCTAATTCAGTCTCCCTTGTCCAGTGTCTAGTTTTTACATGCCACCGCAGGAAAGTGAAAAGACCATGGCTTAGGTCAGGTGTGCCTTAGTCTTCAAAGTAACATCCTTGCTTTACAATACTCTGAATAAACCTTGTGCAGCAGATTTACCCAATGCAACTCACCTTTTGACCTCTTGACTGCTGCTGCCATGACCATTGATTGTGGATCCAAGCAAGACAAAATCCTTGACAACTTCAGCTTTTCCCCATTTATCACGATGTTGCCTATTGGTCCAGGTGTGAGGATTTGGGTTTTCTTGACATCTCATCCAAAATGAAGGCTGCAGTCCTCAATCTTCATCAGCAAGTGCTTCGAACCCTCCTCACCTTCAGCAAGCGAGCTTGTGCCAACGTCATAGCCCAGGTTGTCACTAAGCGCTCTCCTATCCTGATGTCACATTCTTCTTCAGAGAATCTCCTTTCTCCGATGAGTTGAGTAAGTGTGGTAAGAGGAGGGCTGCATAAGTAACATACTGGTTACTGCATAAGTAACATACAAAATTGAAGACCTGAAATATAAAATGAAAATTTCAACCCAATTAAAAATTTTTAAATAGATCAATGTCTATTCAGAGAGCTTATGCTATTATTCTCTATCTATTTTTATGCATTTGCCTGTTTTATAAATCTCTTATCATCATTATTGACAACCAAATTGTCCTTTACAATGCACATAATAGGCATATTATCAGTGAGTTGATTTGCTGCTTTAAAAGAGGTTACTTAATCTACATCCAAAAACCATAAAAGAATCTTAAGAGGAACAAGGCAATTCTGTCAGTAGATATTTTTTTTCCTAAAACAAACAAAGGTGCCAAGCACAAGGAGGCAAATTGAAAGACTCAAACTTTTCTTGAGCCCCTACGATGTCAACCCCTCTGCCAAGCAACGTCCCCACATCATGTCTGAAGAGGCAGAGCCACCATGGTAGAGCCACACTGTCACAACGAATATAGTCCGCTTCCTCTTTGGGCCCTCAGTGCTGTTGCCTGGTAAGATGAAAGTCACAACCGAATTCCTAGAGCTTTTTGGATAGCTCTATAAAAGTTAAATTGGAAAGGGCTAAAGCGCTTACTTGTAAGCATGAGGGATTATTACTGCTGAGCAATTTGTAGTGTCCATGAACCAAAGAGTCCATCTATTGCTCTCCTAAAACTGAAGTACTTTAAAACACAAAGTTGAAAGTATGGAAAAATGACTTTCGATGTGATGATTTTTCTAAATTTTAGTATGGATAACATTCATGACAAGTTGACAGATCTCACACACACACAGAGGGAAATTAATGCAACAAGGAGTAAAGTTAAGCATTAGAAACATTTAGAGACTTACGACCAAAATGGAAAATACTCATCCTACAAATGTCTTTTAAAATCAGCATGAGTTTTAGACATATCTTTTAAAATATAAGCATTCTTCACAATGGTGGTTATGGAAATTTTTACTTTTCTTAAACTGATAAAGGCTCACATCATCAGATAGATAAAATATCTCTAGAGAAAGAAAATCAAATTACATGCATTATAAACTTCAGATTTGTAGATGGCAATATCAAAGCTGGCTTGTCTACCAAAATTACAAATCATGGAGCTGAATTTAGAATGATCAAAGTTTGGGCTTTATTGTCTCCTGAAAGTTCTTTACTAAGAAGGAGAAGAAGAAGGCAAGCCTCCGGTTACTCACCCAACAAATGGTTTTGTAAAATATGACCCTCATAAATCTCTGCATGCCAGACTCTATAATGATTACATCCAACAAATCTCCCTAGATTATGACACTTAGTGAGAAAATACTATTCTACACATTGCCCAGGCAGGGTGTTATTTACCTACAAAAGCAATAACTTTCAATGGACTATGAAACGACATAGACGCTTGCTCCAAAAACAAAGAGTGTGCAAAACGTGAAAATCATTTGACTGAGAACTTTCAACCATGATCTAGGACATCAGAAAATTAAAGCTGAAATTGAGAATGATCATTATTGCAGGATTATCATTTCATGTCTATTTTATTTTCATGCAGTCATCATTCAAAATCTCACTTATTTTCAGAAAATATTTACATACAATACAATTTTTTTTCTACAATACCTTTAAACTTTATTTCAAAAAATGACATTGTTGGTTGTGTTAGGCTGAAGCCAATGGCACTCATATAGGTGGAAGAAAGAACTTTATGTCAAGCAGTAATTTTATAATCGTGAAAATATCTCATCCCAATCCAACTTAAGTCAATGAATCCTAAGCTAGCCAGAGCCCTCTTTGGACACACACAGCTTCAGGCATATGATAAAGAAAGGTCAAGTGGAAAACCAGGATCTCACAAGCCAGTGAGTGTGGAATCAAGTGGACCTGTGGTTGGTGGGAGCAAGGCAGTGTGCTGGCAGTGCTCTGGGACCATGATCCACATGGACAAGCCCCTGGAGGCAGACATATAATCTAAACAAGTAGGGAGAATGAAGGAAGAAAGAAGGAAGGTCCCACTGTCTCTCTTATAGCAGGGCCACATCCACAGAGAGCCACCGCTAGGTTAGCCTCTGGTGGACAGGTTTAGACCCCACTCTACTCCACAGAGGTACCATCAAATTAGGCTAAAATCAAACCACCACAGTGGTATAGTGGTGAGCACAGGTGCCTTCCAAAAAAAAAAGGTATAGAATGAGGAGGCATGTGCTTCTATCTGGCTTCAAGCTCCCCATTAAGCAAAGTGACGAGAAGAAGATGGTTTTACATTGTGTATCCTATGTGGGTTTCATGAACTGAGTAATGACCACACTAGTTCCTCAAAAGAGCCGTTTCTATGGAAGGGAGGTGCTCAAGAAACACCTAAGTCTTTGTTCTGCGAAACCTCAAATGTATGTGTTCTTTTCTTTCTGCTCCAGGGGCTCACCTATGATTTGTCTTCTTAAACCTGACATCTCAACTCACTAATTTGGGATGACTGTCTGTGAGGGGCTATGGCACTGAGAGATAAAGCAGGATGCAAGGATGTCACAGGTGAGTGGGTGCAAACACCCATAGATGCAAGTCAGTGGAAACATGGCAGGGAACTGACAGCTCCCAAATGGGCTCCCAGCATCAGTGACCCACGTGGGGACTGACCCCTGAGGCAGACACAGAGTCCCAGCAAGTGGGAAGGGGGAGAGGCAGAGAGAGAGGGATGTGGTCCCCAACATCTCTCTTATAAAACATGCCATAAATCCCAGAAGGTATCATCAGGCTGTGACCTGACTGACAGATTGGACTCCACCCCTTCACAAGTGCAAGTTGACAGAAAATCTCAATACCACCGTGACAAAGTCAATAACAGAGCCGAGACATATGGTTTCAGGGAGACAGGGGAGCGGGGGAGGTGGGGGAAAGTGTGTGGGGCGCCAACAAACCCAGGGACAAGAGAACAAGGGATCTAAAATCAATGGTGTGGAGGATATAGAATATCTGGTAGGGATTGATCAAGTGCAATGTAGCTGAGAGGAATTACTAAGAGCTGAATGAAGGTCAAGCATGATAGTGGGACAGGGGGAAAGTAAAAGGAAATAGAGGAAAGAACAAGGAGGCAAAAGATGTTTACAGAGGTATAAATATAGACATATATATATGTAATACATTAATCTATAATGATATGGATATAAGTATATATATAAAGTATCAAGGTAGCAGATGGACATTGGGCCTCTACTCAAGTACTCCCTCAACGCAAGAACACTTTGTTCTAATAACCTGGCATTCTGTGGTATTTAGCTTCCCAACACAATCACTGAAGTCAAAATGGGTTATTTTGTAAATGTGGTGAAGAAAGCTGATGGTGCCTGCCTTATCAAAAGATATAGCATCTGGGATCTTAAATGCTTGAGGTTAAACAAGCAGCCATCTAGCAGGGAAGCAAGAAAACCCACTTTGAAGAAGGACACTAGCCTGTGTGATCACAAGGTGTTGACGGGAGCAGGTATCAGAAGACCCAAAACAAACAGTCATATTGATGCGAACGCGGGGGGGTCAGAGCGGAAACCCAAAGCCCATCTGTAGAAAATTGGACATCTCCTCACAGAAAGGTCACAAGGAAGGGACAAGCCAGCCAGGGTGCTCTATAGCACTGAGGAAACGCACAACATTCCTCTCATTTTTTAATGGTTCCTCCCCCTCCCCCCCTATCATGACCCTAGGTCTACCTTACAAATCCAGCTAGACCAGAGCATGTACACTGGCACAGATAAGAGCTCTCGACACATGGAATCCAGGACAGATAAACCCTCAAGAACAACAATGGGAGATCAGTTCCATGAGAGTACGGGGAAGGTGGAGGGAGAAGGGAGAGTCATTCACAATGATCAACATATAACTCTCCCCACCACCACCCACAGTGAGATGAACAACAGAAATGTGGGCAAAGGAAGGCAGTGGATAGTGTAAGATATGAAAATAATAATAATTTATAATTTATCGTGGACTCACAAGGGTGGGAAGGTTGGGGAGGAAGGGTAAAAAGAGGAGCTGGTACCAAAGGCTCAAGTAGAAAGAAAATATTTTGAAAATGATGATAGCCAAAAAGAAGGAAAAAATAAAATAAAATGATGATGGCAACATATGTGCAAATGTGCTTGATACAACTGATGCATGGACTTTTATCAGAGCTGTGAGAGCCCCCAATAAAAAGATTTGTTTTTAAAAGAGAAAAGATAGAAAGGAAAAAAGATTATTCACTAGAACACAAAAGTTAGCAGGGAAGAATTTTCTAAATGTCCTTCTAAATAAATCTGTCCCTAGTCTGGGATGAGTACAAACACCTATAACCCAAGCCAAAATCCAAACTCACTGCTCTCCAGTGGATGCCTTTTCAAAGTGATCATATAAGACAGAGTAGAACTGCCCAGTGAATTTCTGAGACCGTCACTCTTTAGAGGAGTGGAAGCCTCACATTTCTCCCTTGGAGTAGCTGGTGGTTTCGAACTGCTGACTTTTCAGATTGAAGCCCAACATGTAACCACTACTCTACCAGGGCAATAAACACCTATAAAAAAGGGATAGGTAAATCTATAGAGAATGTAACTGGGTTAATGGCTTACTGGGAGGTTGGAAGAGGTGGTTGGAGGGAAGGGGTTACGGAACTAATAATGAGCACAAAAAGGAAGAAAATGTTCTAAAACTGATTGTAGTGCTGATTGTATCTGACTGAACTTTGAAGTGTATGATATATGAATATATGTCAATAAAACTATTACAAAATAGTGTCCTTACTGGATCCTGGTATCATCCTTTGGAGGTCTACTTCATATCCTCTGACTAGGATCCTTGTATTATATCTTGTTCTTTCTAAGTTTTACCTCTGGACAGTTTCTACCCACTTAACCCAGCTTGGGTATGACTGTCTGTCCATCCATTTACCTGTCTTAATTGTGGCTTTGCCCCTATGTGTTATCTGCCCTATCTTCCTTTGTTCCATAATTGCATTTCAAGGGAAGTCCACACCTCATTCCCATGCTTCATGCCAACCCTGCAAATAACAGATTTTAAATGATCATCTGGGATCTCAGTGTTTGAGCAGGGAAAGGATAAATATGTAGATTATGCCACTAAATAGTTAAAAAATAAGGAAGAAAATGGTTGATACAGAACCAATAGTTGAAGTCAATGTAGTTTGCGTTTTGTGAAATACCTAAGGGCCTAGCTCAGGTTAAGAAATCCCTGAGTGGTTCAAATGGTTAAGTACTCAGCTGGTAACCAAATGGCTAGTGATTTAAATTCATCTAGAGACACCTTGGCCATCTTCCCTGAGGTTTCTCTCAGACAATTGAAAGAAAAAGAGTAATATATGTTTCTCTGGAGCAATCTGGAATCATTGAAAAGAAGTTAGATTCCATGAAGAATCTAACAATGCAACAATGCAGCAACAGGATTGGGTGAAAGCTTATTAACAGCCTGGAATCTACAGATTCTACTACCTGGCTTGCTGAAAGTGAGGAGGACTTGAAGCACTTGCTGATGAAGATCGAGGATTGCAGGAGCACTTATTAAGGGAATGCTTAATAAAACTGTGCTCTCTTCTCTTTGCTTGACTCCGTGAACAGGTCTCAGGCCCTTAGAGCAATCCGGTTTCTAGTAAAACCTGTGTCTCTAATGACAGGGGATGAAAACAGGCGAATTGATTGAAGCCAGCCCTATTCAGGACTTAAAAAAGCAAATAAATAAGCATAATTTTTCTCTTGGACTCATAATGCTCTAGACACTTCGTCCTTAAATGCTGGAATTTCCTCATTGGGTAGAAGTGAATGTTTATATATTTTAATGTTTAATGTTTCTGAAGAGAAAATTATGTTTAGACTTCTCAATATGAAGGTCTTATATGCAAAGGAACTGTTAAACATTGATATATACATATACTGAGGAGAAATTCCAAAGACCTGAAATTCTAAGACCGAAGCAGTTCCAACATTGATTAAAATAATGGCAGGAAAAGATGGGCCAAAAAGAATGACTCTTTTTGCATCTGAAATTGTATAAGTCAAGATGGCAGGAGAGATGGA
>NW_022111370.1:180472-187587 GCF_000313985.2 Echinops telfairi | reverse complement strand
TGGATCTGCTCTGTGAATCTCCACATAATTCACAATAAAAAGTGTTAAATGTAAGTAGCTAAAGAGAGGAAGAAGAGGCTCCTTTAACGGCTCTGACCTCCGTTTTCTCGGTGGTAAAATAGGGATGGTAAAGATAGCATCTACTTCCTAAAGAATCTTGGGAGGTTTAAAAAGAAAAGAACAGCACAGCATCTGGCAGATTAGTACTCAACAAACTTTATTATGATTGTCTTCAGGATTATCTGTCAAGATATGCCAACCGAGCCAATGAAAAATAGAATAAAAAATGGTTGTGTCACAAGCTGACATGACAAGTGTCATATTTGGTGCCCACCATGATTTTAAAGATAGCCATGAAAAAAAGATAGACAGAGAGAGCGCTTGAATTATTTATCTCACCACACAATCCCAACACAAACCTTTGAGTGGTAAAAGGAAATAAATCTAGCCCCGGGTCAACAATAACCACAATGTGTACTTGCTTAAAGGAGAGCTTATTCACAAAAGCTACCATCCATTCAGGTGAACTTGTCATGGGTGTCTTCATCAGTGTTTCAGTATAGCAAACGATCAAAAACCAAAAACTAGATAAATAAGTGTCATAATATTTTTCTTTTAAATATGTAATAGGTTCATTTCCTAAAGTTCATTTGGGTGTACTTGTTTCATTGTTTGTTTATTTTGCAGGGGCTGGGGGTTGGAGGTGGCAGCAATATTTTCCTCTCTCCACATAAAACCTTTCCAAGAAATGTATTATGCAAAGTAATTTCATTACTATGGAAATATTTATTAAAATGTTTGCAATATGATTTATACTTTGTTCAACAGCTTTCACGGATACAGCTTCTTCAATGATCTCAACTAAAGGTTTCCTTCTGAGAGAACAGTGCACATTTATTCACGTTCTATTCTCCCTCTTCATTCCTAATGTACCTTCAGCACCTCTCTCCTCCCTATAGGCCAGCCTTAAGAGAAGGAGATGGTGGCCCCGTTTTTGTTAAAGCCCTTCTTGTCGGTGGTAGACTGGAATGAGGCTTTCTTTCTTTTTAAAACAGAAGTTCAGCAAAACCTTTCCTGAGATCAACTGACACGCTGACTGCAGCAATGACTGCAACAATAAGCAATGTTGTGATGATTTCGCATGTCTGGGTGGTGTTTTTTCTACTCAACATAGGATCACTGCGAGTTGAGACTAACTTGATGGCACCTCAGAATCACAAATTCACACATGATCAAGTAGGTAGAATTCAGCCTGATGATCTCCAATCATTCAGAGACATATCTGACCTAGACAATTATCAAATTCCATTCAGAAACCAGGCACATGAGCAGAGAAGCACCTGAATCACATCTGGCCCTTAGCTGGAAAGCATATTTGCTCAGGTTTGCTAAGTGCTACTTATATTTGGAAGAGACAGGAAGCACGATTCAGTGTCACATTTGATACTGTGGACAGTTCCTTCCCAGAAATGCTATTTCGTGATCTTATCTGTTCTTCTCCTGCCTTTAACCCTTGCCTTTCTAACATCTTTGTAATTCTTTCACATCCATTCACCTCATCAACCTTCACTTCTCTGTCAGTTTGTCGTATTGCAGGGCTTATCTGTTGCTATGATGCTGCAAGTTATGTTACTGGCCTTTCAAATGCCAACACGGTCACCCTAAAGGTACGCATTTCAGGAAGCTTTCAGACTATGAAGAATGGGATGGGATGTGTCAACTTTGAGGAACTAGTCTTTGAAAACCCTGTAGATCACCTCTCAAGATTGTCAGATACTGAATAACTCGTGAATAGAAGCAGAATATTGCCAGAGATATTTCCAGAAGATGAACCATCCCGTTGGAAGGCACTCAAAATATGACTGAGGAAAAGCTGCTTTCTCAAAGTAGAGTGATCATAATGACATGGATGGAGTAAGGCCTGTAGGAGGAAAATTTTGAGACCTTCATTTGTTAATGAGTCATGACTCAAAATGAGGGAAAAAAAAACAGCTATAAACTTCAATTAATAATTGAAACATGGATACTGTTGGAAGGAATCTAGGAAAATTGGTAGTATTTAAAAATGAAATGGACTGACTGGTATTGGCCATTTTGAATCAGAAAATCATATGATGTACTATGCCAGGTAGGACATAGTACATTTAAAAGGACATCTTAATGTCATTAAAAAAGGACATTTCAAGTTCTATTTGAAGTACAGTGCTGACTGTGATAGACTAAAATCTATCTGAATTCAAGGAAATTGAATCAATACAATTATAATCAAATTATACACTAGCTACAAAAGCTAGTGAAGAAGTTGAAGATTCTATCAGTGTATTCATTCTGAAATTGGTCAGACATGCAATCAAGATGAATTGATGATTATTGGTGATTGGAACACAGAAGTTGAAAACACAGAGAAAGGAAGATCAGTTGGAAAATATTGTCTTGGTGGTAGAAACGAAACGGGACTTATGATATAATTTTTGTAAGACCAGCAACTTTTTATCACAAATGCTTTTTTCAACAACCCAAAAGGTGACTATATGTGTGGACTTTTTCAGATGGAACACACAAAAATAAAATTGACTGCCACTATGAGAAGAGACAATTGAGAAGCTTAATACCAGCAACTAACATCTGGACAGGGAATGGCTGTGGAACAGTTGCTGTGAAATCATTGCTCATAAATAAGTTTAAGTCAGAGCTGAAGAAAATTAAAATAAGTTCATGGGAGCAAAAATAAAAGTTTGAGTATATCCCACCTAAATTTTGAGAACATTTCAAGAACAGAGTGGATGCAATGAACACTAATGACAGAAGACCTGATGAACTGTGAGAAGACATCAAGAACATCATTCATAAAGACAAACAAAGGTCTTCTAAAAGATAGGAAAGAAAGAAAAGATCAAAGTGGATGTCAGAAGAGACTCTGAAACTTGCTCTTAGAGTAGCTAATGCAAATGGAAGAAATGATTAAGTCAAAGATCCGAATAGAAAATTTCAAAGGGAAGGCAAATTAAAATTTACAATGAAATGTACAATAACCAAGAGTTAGCAAACCAAAAAGAAATAATATGGTTAGCATATCTTAAATTGAATATCAAGAAAAAATTCAAGCCTCACATTGCAATCTTGAAAGATCCCATGCATAAAATATTGAATGATGCAACAAGCATCCAAAAAGAGAGAGAGAGAGAGAATACACAGACTCACCATACCAAAAGGAACTAGTTGACATTCCACCATTTCAGAGTATAGCATATGAGCAAGAATCAATAGTGCTGAAGGAAGAAGTACAGGTGGCATAGCAAGCATTGTCCAAAAGTAAGGCTCCAGGAATTGATAGAAGAATATTACATGAAAGTAAAATTTTGCTGAAGATCATCCAACAATAGTTGCAGCAGTATATTGACAGGAAGTTGCTAGAAATTCAAGTTGAACTCAAAAGAGGATATGGAACAAGGTATATCATTGCTGATATCAGATGGATCGTGGTTGAAAGCAGAGAATACTGGAAAGATATTAACTTATGTCTTTATTGACTATGCTAAGGCATTAAACTATGTGGATAATAACAAACTATAGATAGCATTTAGAAAAATGGGAACCCCATAACACTCCATTGTGCTCATGGGGATACTTTGCATGGATCAAGAGGCAGCTGAGCTAACTAAAAAAGGGAATACTGCATGGTTTGAAATGAGGAAAGGTGTGTGGCAGGTTTATATCCTCACACCATATTTACTCACTCTGTGTGCTGAACAAATCGTCAGAGAAGGTGCATTATATAAAGAAGAATGTGGCATCAGGGTTGGAGGAAGGCTTAACAACCTGATATACGCAGATGACAACATTCCTTGCTGAAAGTGATAAGAAATTGAAGGACTTTCTGATGAAGAACAAGGACTCAGATTCATTATGGATTACAACTCAATATGAAGAAGACCAAAATGCTCACACCAGGATGAATAGGCACTATGATAAATGGAAAAAATGTTGAAATGGTCAAGGATCTTGTCTTGCTTAGAGCCACAATAAATTCTCATGGAAGTAGCAGTCAAGAGATCAAAAGACAAGTTGCATCAACTACACAAGATCTTTAGAATATTGAAAAGGAAGGATGTTACTTTGAGGAGTAAGGTATGTCTGACTAAGGCAGTTACATAATCTCCTGTCAACTTGCGAAGGGGTGGAGTCCAGCCTGTCACTCAGGTTGCAGTTTGATGACCTCATTTGGAGGTGCTACAGATCTAAATAGATCACCGGAGGCCAGATACACATAGACTCTCTGCTTCATATTCCTGATGACAAGACACCTTGAGAGTGGGTTACTAGAGAATCAAATCATAAAGATGGAGAGTGGGTGCTTATTTGACCTCTGCTTCACGGTAGTGTTTCTTCTTTGGCTACCCAGAGGTCTGATATGGCAATGGCCATGTATTTTACCAAGTTTTCTGGAAAGAATATGGGAATTTAAAGTTTTGATTCCTAGAAATTGTCTTTGGTTAATCCTGTCTGAAATGGTGAAAATATTTGTGATAAATGTGTATCTTGAGTTCTGGTGACGAAATTGCCTCTTGAACTTCTCTGAGACCATGCTGTTTAGGGAAAATGGCTGACTGAGGTCAAAATGGCTGACAGAAAGTCCTGCCCTGGCTTGAGGCAATGAAGCCAGAGGCCTAAGGCCATATTTTGTATCTTCTGATATCTCCTGCTTATTGTTATTAATAGAAGTGATTATTGGGAAGTATGAAAATAGAGAGTTTGTAAGCCCACTTGTCTTCAGACATTAACATTGGATCATTAAATAGTTTTAGGACACGCCTGCAAAGAAGGCTCTGAAAAGATAAACCCTACCCAGTGTCTTGAGTGTTCAGGACCTTTGAAGGTGAAGAGACTTTCCTAGGAGGCTTTCATGGATTGAAAGAAAACAAAGGAACTCTGATTTTTTTTAATTTTGAACGAGTGTTTTTTGTTAGAGTTGGAAAAAATCTGGAACCTTGAAGAACACTCCTCTCTAGGACTGAACATTAAAAGGAGCCTGTGGGCAGGCTGAAATGCTTGCTAGGTGACCACTGGGATCCACTTGTTGAGTGGAAGTTGGGGAAATCCAGCAATAAAGAGACAGTTGAATCTGGCAACTGACACCGGTGGACCTGATTCACAGGGACTTGAGGAAAGAGTGAGAGCAGGTTGACTGGTCTGAAGTTTACGACATAGCCCAATGGGGCTAGGATTGTTGCGAATTTGTGATGGGGCCCGTGGTCTAAAGGGAAGGCATCCAATGGGCACCCTGGTGAGGCTAAGTGAGGAAGCCCAAATGGAGTTGACCAGAACCCAACCAGGTGAAGAGAAGATTTTTGAGCCTGTGAACTGGTGCATATGGTTGCTGACTTTATGGATGGCCTGTCCTGATTTGACTTTGCTTATGGATGCAGACTAAAGATTCCAACTGGAATAAAGATTCTGCACATCAGAGAATATGGTTGTCTCCTCAGAGTAGTGGATTGAGGTAAGTGGGCAGTATAGAAATTGGATACCCAAAATTGGGCAGATAAATGGATGAAGTGGTTGGTTTACAAACTTTCATAGGTGGGAGAATATATATTCATAGGATTATATTGTAGGTGTTCACTTAACTGCAATTGTTAGGCATAGAATATTGTTGTGTTGTTCACTTAGTATGTTTAAATGAGGTTTGGGCACACATTGAGTTGCATGCATTTTGGTTTTATCCTGTTAGGTACAGATATGAATTTATTATTGTTTTGTTAAAAATTATATATGGCTAAAGAGTTGTATAAAAGTGTCAAGTTGACAAGGGGTAGCTTATGTCAGTTATATAATCTCCTGTCAACTTGTGAAGGGGTGGAGTCTAGCCTGTCAATCAGGTTGCAGCTTGATAACCTCATTTGGAGGCACTACAAAGATAAATAGCTCACTGGAGGCCAGATACTCTCTCTGCTTATCTCCCTACAAGGCATTCCTGTTGACAAGCCACATGGAGCTATGCTGATGGCAGCCAGAGCCTAGGAGCTTGAGGACCCACATGAAGACAAATGCCAGTGCTAAGATGCTTCCACTCCACTGGAACCATAAGACATTCTACCCACTGGCCTGTGATTTTCCTGCACTTGGCATCATTTCACATGTACTGAGAGTCTGAAGAGGAATTTACAAACTGGCACTGGACATATGGCTAATATCAGATTTATAGACTTGATCTGGACTGGGCTGGGATGTTTTCATAATGCACAATTACTTTTTGATATAAAACCCTCTTACACATATGAGGGTGAGTTAGTAAGGGTTTATTGTGTCAACCTGGCCGATAAACACATGTGGGATTAATTGAAGAGCGGAGACATAAATGGCTCAGTGAGCCTCGCCTTTATAGTTCTTGGGTCTCTTGCTCTCTGATGGTCGGACCAGGGTGCAGCTTCCTTAGCCAGTTCCCTACTTCAGCTGGCAAGGCTCACTTTTTGTAAGACATCCCTGAGGAGAAGCCACATGGACCTAGCTGGATGCAGCCCTGGGTGCTGGAACAGTTGCTTCAAACCTAGTAGGTAGTGTCGGCGTCCTGGACTGAGTCTGCTAGTTGGCCGTAGTGTCTCAGGGACCCTGCCCCAGGACTAGGTCGGAAACATGAGTGGCAACATGAGAGGGTACGGTGAGTTCAATGAGCAGTTGAGAATACAAGAATTGTACAGAAACCCCAAGGAACGATACTTCCACGAAGATCCTGGCAGAGAAACAGATTCTCTGGGGCAGCAGCCAACAGACACCACATATGAGTGGGATCTAAACAAGAAGGCATGGTGCCCCAAAATCAGTGAAAATTTCATTGCCTCTTATCAGGCCAATTATGGCTTCTCTAATGATGGAGTTCCCAGCTCTATGGCAAACATGCAAGACACCACTGCTTGTAAAGCAGGAGAGCCTGCACAGAGAAAAAAAACCTGAGCCACTGAGCCCAAAGTGAAGGGGCAGAAGAAAAAGGCTAAATCTCAATGGTTTCATATTGAAGAAGATCGAAATACAAATGTCTATGTGTCTGGCTTGCCCCCAGACATTACATTGAATGAATTTCTACAGCTCATGTCCAAGTTTGGCATTATTATGAAAGA
>NW_022111370.1:171480-179334 GCF_000313985.2 Echinops telfairi | reverse complement strand
CACTTACCCTTTATATAAAACTCTCTCTTATATACATATGAGTTTCTGTGGATTTGTTACTCCAGTCTACCCAGAGTAACACAGAGGGTCTATGAATTTGTTTCTCTAGTCATCCCCGACTAACACATCATGGGATTTTTAATTGCTTCATTTTCATGTTAAAATTGGACATTGAATAAGTACAATTGAAGAAAAATCTATGTATTTGAATTGTGGTGCTGGAGAAAAATATTAAAAGTATCATGGACTGCTAAAATGACAAACAGATCTATCTCTCTTGGAAGATGTACAGCCAGAGTGCTTTTTTAGACTTTGTCTTACATACTTTGGACATTTGTAAGGAGAGACCAGTACCTAGAGAAAGATAACATGCTTGGTAAATTTGAGGGGCAGCAATAAAGAAGAAGGCCCTCAAATAGATGGACTGACACAGTGGTTGTAACAATGGGAATAAGCATAAAAACAATTGAGAGGCTGTCACAAGGCCAGCAATATTTTTTTCTGTTGTGCATAAGGGTGCTCTGAGTTTGAGCCAACTCATAGCACCTAACAGCAATAACAGCAACCAAGGAATCCGTGGGTTTTTTCATCAAGCTAGACCTAAAATGGGCCGTCCCAGGGGCAGAAAGGGAGATTTTACTCTCTGAATCCAAGGTCCCTGTGCTGAGAACATCCTAGACTTGCAAGTCAGAAGAGAGCTGTAACACTACAGGTCATTGAGTAAGGTGGTTATAGTGAAAAATCAGAGCTTTCAGCAATGAAGCTGTCTGGCAAGATAGAACATCTCTGAGCATTTGTTGGTAGAGCTAGATCTGCTGATCCAATGAGCAAGACAGGTAATAGCCTTGGGCTGAGGCTTCCTCGTAAGCTGAAGTCCCTCCAGGTACTTATCTGCAGCGCTAAAGAAGGAAAGCAATGACTGGCCCAAAGGGCAAATGTCCAGAGAACTCGTCTGTGGGAACAGCTGAGAGAAGCCACCTTGATCAAATAACTGTAAATTGTCATTGTTGATCTTGAATTGCAAGATCAAAAATAAACCCCATAACTGTTAGTATGGTCTGTGAGTTCTGTATGGCCACTGCAATGAATTATTAAACCCAGGAAACAAAGAAGGAAGTTCTGTGGAATGGACTAATGGTGTCAGAATTGGTAAAAAATGAAAAGATTGGAAAGAAAAGAATGGTCTAACAGACTGTGTGTCCCTAACATCTTCTATTAATGTTTCATCCACCTTCAATATTGTAAATTGAGGCATGAATTATTTCTTCAGTTCTTTCAGCTTGAAAAATACTGCATGTGTTTTTCTCTTTGGGTTTTCTAATTCCAAGTCTTTGCACATTTTATTATAATATTTTATAATCCTGAGACAAGGTTTTAAATCTTTTGTTCAGCTCTTTTGCTTCATAATTTTTCCTTTTATTTTACTATTCTATGTTCAGAGTAAGTTTCTGAGTGCCTTTTGTTATCCACTTTGGTCTTTTCTTTTTTCCTATCTTTTTGATGATCTTTTTCTTTCTTCATGTATGATGTCCCCGATGCTATACCACAACTCCCCCATCTTTTATCATTAATGCTCATGTATAAATCTATGCTTGAGATGGCCTCAAATTCAGGTGGAAGAGTCTCAAGGTCACTTTTTGGTTCTTATGTACTTGTTTTAGTTTGATTTGGCTCCAGCTTGGTCTTGCAAATGAGCAACTAATCTTTCCACAATTGGCCCTTAGCCTCATTATGATTGATGATATGGAATTTCTCCATCATCTCTTTCCAGATGTGTGAGTAGTGGATTTGATTACTGTGTATTCTATCCAACTATGTCCAGGTATGTGATTGTCCTTTATGCTGTTGAGGAAAAAGGTATTTATAATGAAACAGTCTTTAGTCTTACAAAGTCCTATTTTCTCCAATGTTGTTTCTATCGCAAAGGCTGTATTTTCCAACAATTGAACCTAATTCTTTATTTCTGGCTTTCACATTCTAATCACAAGTGCTTATACATGCATCTTGATTGGCTGTATAATCAATATAAGATGCAGAAATTGGTTAAAAAAATAAAATAAAGATTCAATTTCTCCATCTTTGGCGTTAGTGGGTTCTATGTGAATTTGAATAACCTGTCATATTAAGTCATCTTCTTTATAGACATATGTAGATCACTGACAGCATTGTAACTCATGATAAACTTAAAATAATCCTTATGAAAATGAATGAAACTTCATTCTTCTCAATGTGTCATTCCTTGCATCGTAGATCATATATGACTGTCAGAATCAAAATGGCCAATACCAGTCCATTTCAGCTCACTCATATACGGCCTATTGCTCTTCATGTGTTCTATTTAATTCTTCACAACTCCTAATTTCCCAAGATTCATACTTTGTATGTTCCACTTTCTGATTATTAATGAATGTTTACAGCTGTTTCTTCTCATTTTGATTTATAACATTAGGTAATATTCTGACTTACCTTAAGTGCATAAATTCTGCCCATGGTTTAATTTTCTCCCACATCTGCCTGAGCTTTGTATCCTTGCTTTGTATTTTCCCTTTGTATTTGCTGTGCTTATTTTTATCCACAGGCTTGTTACCCAGCTTTTACCTTTGAGAAAAGACATTTTAAGGTAAACCTAAAATTAAGCTGTACATTGGCAGAGCATTCAGCAGACATGAGATAAAAATAACTGTAATCAGATTTTTTAAAATTATCTCAATTTTACTTATATTTTGGCTGAGGGATTTTAACATCTATACTCTAATGGCAATAAGATGTATTATCCATCGTTTATTATGAAAGTCTTGTCTTCATGGTTCACATATCAAAGCTTGATTTTCTAGAGAAGTAGCAGGTTTTTAGAGATATTAGAAAGGAATAATGTTTCCACAGCCCTGCGAAGTTTTCAGAGAAAAACTTTCTTTGCAGTATATAATTTTACTTGTCTCTTACCAGAACTTGCAAGGCAAATTATTACTCACATTTTACAACTGAATAAACTGGAGTATAAAGAAAAGTTAAGAATTTAAACTTATGATTTAAGTGGCTTCATGTGGAACAATATCCTCTTAACTCACATCTCTTTATTTTACATACTATTTCTCTCTCATTCCTGTCTTGTCAATGGATTCACCTTATCCTGTAATTTAACCAAACTCATAGTTTAGGGAAGCGTAGCTTTAGTCAAGTTAATACTACTCCATTCCCCTGCCAACGGTTATTAGTTTAAGGATGGTTCCATCTTAATCAGATGGAAATGTATGTCGGGTTTTTTGGGGGGTTTTTCTGAGAGCACAAGCTATAAAGACAAACTCAGTGGCAGCTATTTCTTGCAAATTTCCTCAGTCAAATTTAGGTCATCTTCAAAGAGAGGTGAAGGCAGATGAAGAGAGATTTGACTCACTAATTTTCATTTATTAAGCCAGTTCCCTGGCCAAGATCGTTGACAAATTTACTTAGTCTAGCTGAAAATTCCATTCACTCTTCTGTCAGTTTGCCATACTTTGGTGGCTTACATGTTGCCGGGATGCTGGAAGCTATGCACAGGCATTTGAAATACCAGCAGGATCAGCCATGGTGAACAGTTTCAAGAGAGGTCAAAAAAAAATGAACAGATTAAAAAGAAAAATAGCTTATTCACTTTGGAGGCATTAGTCACGGAAAGCTTTATAAGTAGAAGCAGAGTATTGTCAGACACAGTGCTGGAAGAGGTTGAAGGCATTAGGGCTGTGGATGGAGTAGGACTTCTGAGACTTTCATTGGCTCTTGGAGCATGGATCCAACTTAGAATAGCTACCATCCTCCATTGCTCATCACAACACACACTGCACAAAGTATGAATGTAGCAAAATTGGAAGTCTTCAAAAATAAAAGGGGACGGGCATCCACTTCCTCTTAAAGGAAGAAGTCCAAGCTGCACTCAAGGCAATAATGGAAAACAAGGCTTCAGAAATGGACCGAATACCAATATGGAGATGTGTCAACCAACTGATAAGACTTGAATTACTCTCTAGTCTATGCCAAGAAATTCAGAAGACAGCTACTTGGCCAACCAACCAACCTAGCAATATATGCTACATGAATTTTGAGGGAGGCGACTGGCGGCCAAGGAGTGAGGAGGAGAGGGCTAGCAGTTCTAGTGCTCCTTGGAGCACTTGGGTACTTCTGTCATTCACAAGGTCTAGTACTGAAGAGAAGTGATTGAGTGGTGGCAAAGAGGTTAAAATGCTCAGCTGCTGTTTGAAGTTCCAAAGGCACAGGCTGTTCTGCTTGAAAAGGATGGGGCCATTTCCATAACGATTTATAGCCTTGGGAAGTCAATGGGGCAATACTGTGTCCCATAAGGCCTTGATAAGTCGGAAGTCTGGCAGTGGCAGTGGCTTAAAAATGTAATCACAGCAGTCAACCATCAGTTGTGGTCCAGTGAAGCCTTGAATGTTGCTATGATGCTGGGAGCTATGCCACAGGGATTTCAAATGCCAAAATGGGCAAGGGGCAACCATGGTGGGAAAATTGCAACGAAGTGATTTGGGGTAAAAAAAAAAAAAAGCAGTATTTATTTGGTGTCTACATGCTGGTGTTAGACATTATCATATATACATCAGTTCATCCCTAAAAATACCTTGTATGGCATTATTACTTTCATCTCATAGATCAAGAAGCAGAAGTTCTCGTGTAGATTCTCTGCCTCCCATAACACTTTACTTTTCAGCTAGGTTCTATAATTCAGTGTAATGGCCACACAGAACTCAATGACAAGACTAGTGATTATGGGGTTCATTGTGGACATTGTAGAAGTTAACAGGTCACAAGATAAGCTCTGCCTACAGCTGTTCAGTAAGGACATGTTACAAAGCTCCTTTTGCAGCTCACCCCTCCAATATAGTAAATGCCAGAAGATGTGCCACTCCAGCCAAAAGGCACTCAGTTCCAGCTTCAGGGGTCATGGAACCCAGCTCCCCGAATGAAGTGCTCAGTGGGACCTGACTCCTGTAAACCTGAGCCAGAAGAAACAGAGTCTTCTTTTTTGTTGTGATTGAAGGGATTGGTAGCTAGGTGGTACCGGAAGAAAACGGATCCTAATCCCATTCCCTTCCGGGATATGTTTTATACATGGGGAAGACAGACAGGCAGACACAAGGAAAACAGTAGTCCTGTGACAACAGAAGCACATGTATCTATCCGCAAGAAAGGGAGGCAAGGATGCTCGGAAGCCCCGAGAAGGTAGGAGACTTGGAGCAGCTAAGCCCTCAGAGAGAAACCACACAACCTTGGCCCTGATTTAGACTTCTAGATTCCAGGGCAATGAGAAAATCAATCTCTGTTCTTTCTAAAGTCGCCAGCTTTGTGAATTTTTGTTATGTCAACTCTAAGAAATGTAGGCGCCCCCGTACCCTGACGCCACCTTCTATTCTTTCCAGATTCTGCACTCCCACCATCTACTGGTGCCAGAAAGGAATTACAATCAAATTTTCTAGCAGTGACCCCAAGCTTTACACTTACTGCTTATGTGACTCTTCATCTACAAAACTGGAAGAATAATACTTGTATACATATATAAACTGAGATATTTTTTATAAAAGAGAGAGAATTGGCCACGCATCAAAAAGAAATTAAGTACATGCATGTTTACTTGTGTCAGTCCATTGTTCATTGTCATCTTTCTGCTCACCATTCCAATATAAATTCCTAGCATAGCAAATGGTGGGGTTTCTTTTCTTCTTCTTCTTCTTGTTCTTGTTCTTGTTCTTGTTCTTCTTCTTCTTCTTCTCTCTCTCTCTCTCTCTCTCTCTCTCTCTCGCTCGCTCGCTCGCTCTCGCTCTCGCTCTTTCTTTTTTCCCTCTGGTGAATCCCAATGCTTGGCTACATGATGTTTGCAGAACTGAGATCTATAAATTTTTGGACCTTTGACTAAACCCTAGAACATCGCTTCTTACAAGTTCCTGGTTTTGACTACTAATCTCTTAAGACTAGGCAACAGTTCTAACTGAGACATTATAACACCCTAAAAATAACCTCACAGCACCCACAAGGTAACTCTTCATGAGATGCCACATTTTCTTCCTCACTCGTATGGTACAGACAGTGCCATATCAAGAAGCTCTGTTACTGAAGGGCTGTGGATGTGGTGAAGATGACAGTCTTCCAGCAACAGGCTTGTTCTTACTGGGAAATAGCTTCACTTGTTCACACAATTCATACTGCCTTGGTGTTTGCCCTTGGGGCAATTCTACTCCGAGAATTCAACTTATTCACTGTGCAAGTCAATCTTGGCTGTAGCTATTCTCCAACAGTGTAAAATAAATTAAGGAAACTTCCCCTTTTTCATTACATTCTTCAGAGCATTGCTTTTTAGCGTTGCGTGAAAAATGAAAATAAAGACAACAGATAGAACAGGGGATCAAATGAATTTTTGAAATGCTACAAAAAAACATTCTTACTGTTGTTGTTAGGAGCCATCCAGTCTGCTCCAACCTATAGCAACTGTGTGCACAACAGGACAAAACCTGTCTAATCCTGAGCCATGCTCACAATTGTTCCTACGCTAGAGCCCATTGTTACAGCCACTGTGTCCATCCATCTCCTTGAAGGCCTTCCTTCAGTGTGTTGCCCCTCTACTTACCAAATATGATGTCCTTATCCAGGGACTGGTGTCTCCTCACAATATGTCCAAAGTATGTTAGACTAAGTCTCACCATCCTTGCCTCTAAGGAACACTCTGACAGTATTTCTTCCAACAGATCGGTTGGTCCTATTAGCAGTCCATGATACTTTCAATGTTCTTCTCCAGCACCACCATACAACTGCATCAATTCTTCATTGGTCTTCTTGATTCAATATTCAACTTTCACCCACATCTGAGGCAATTCAAAATACCATGACTTGGATCAGGTGCACCTTAGTCCACAAAGTAACACCCTTGATCTTCAGTACTCTAAAGAGGTCTGGTGCAGCACATTGACCTAATGCAATACATCTTTTGATCTCTTGACTGCTGCTCCCATGAGCACTGATTGTGAATCCAAGTAAGACAAAATCCTTGACAACTTCAACCTTTTCTCCATTTATTACCTACTGGTTCTCCAATGTTACCTTCTGGTCTAGCTCTGAGGGTTTTGGTCTTCTTCACATTGAATTGTAATCCATACTGAAAGCTGTAATGCTTGATCTTCATCAGCAAGTGCTTCAATTCCTCCTCACTTTCAGCAAGCAAGGTGGTGTCATCTGCATGTTGTGAGTTGATGATAAGTCTTCCTCAAATCCTGATGCTGCATTCCTCTTCATATAATCCAGCTTCTCTGATGACTTGCTCAGTATACAGATTGAATAAATGTGAGGACACAATACAACCCTGGAGCACACTTTTCCTTATTTTCAGCCATGCCGTATTCTTTGTTCCTTTCACACAAGTTCCTCTTGTTCAATGTACAAATTATGCGTGAGCACAATCAAGTGTTCTGAATTCCATTCTTCTCAGAGTTATCCACAGTTGGTTATGATCCACACAGTCAAATGTCTTTGCATAGTCAAAAAAAAAACACCCAGATAAGCATATTTCTGGTATTCTCCACTTTCAACAATGATAATCTGACAATAGCAATGACATCCCTTATTCCAGAACTCTTTGATTCCAGGCCGAGTCTCTGGCAGCTCCCAGTCAATGAACTGCTGTAACTGTTTTTGGATGCTTTTTAGCAAAATTTCACTAGGATATACCAGTGATATTGGTCTATAAATTGAGCTTTCTGTTAGTCCACTTTTCTTTTCTTTCTTTTTTTAATTAATCAATTTATTGGGGCTCATACAATTCATCACAATACATAGATCAATTGTGTAAAGCACATCTATACATTTGTTGCCCTC
>NW_022111370.1:163192-170345 GCF_000313985.2 Echinops telfairi | reverse complement strand
AAGATGAATGTGTGCATAAGTAAGTGTGGTGAAGAAGGCTGATGGTGCCCGGCTATCGAGACCTATAGCGTCTGGGGACTTAAAGTCTTGAAAGTCCACTTTTCTTTGGAATGGGTAAAAATGTGAATCTCTTTTCGTCAGTTGGCCAAGTAACTGTTGAAACATTTTGTTGAAACATTTAAATTGGAATCCCATCAATTCCTGGAGGATTATCTTTGGCAAAGTTTTCAGTACAGCTTGACCTTCCTTCAGTGTTATTGGTTCTTGCTCATATACTACCTCTGGAAATGGTGGAATTTCAATGAGTTCTTTTGGGTATAGTGACTGTGTATTCTCTCCCTCTTCTTTTGATACTTCCTGCATCAATCAATATTTCCTTCCATAGAATCTACTCAACTAGATTGCAACTCTAGTTGAGGCTTGAAAATCTGTCTTGAGCTCTTTCCATTTAAGATGTGCTGAGCATGTTCTTCCTTTTCCATTTTCTAATTCTACATCTTTGCACATTTAATTATACTATTTGGCTTTGTCCTCTTGAGCTGCCCTTTGAAATTTCTAATAAGCTCTGTGACTTCATTCTTTCTTCCATTTGCTTTAACTGCTGTATGATTAGGAGCAAGTTTCAGTCTCTTCTGACAACCACTTTGATCCTTTCTCTAGTTCCTATCTTTTCGATAATCTTTTCTTCAAGAATGGTGTCCTTTATGTCATCCCACAGCTCAACAGGTATTCTAGCAGGTGTTCAGTGCATCAATCTGTTCTTGAGATGTTTTCAAAATTCAAGTTAGGCAAACTCAAGGTCATAATTTGGGTCTCATGGACTTGTTTTAATTTTCCTCAGCTTTATCCCGTACTTACATATAAACAATTTATGGTCAGTTCCACGATCAGCCCCTGGTCTGGTTTTATCTGCTTAAATTGAGCATCTCCATGTTTTCTTCCCACAAATGTCTATTTGATTTCTGTGTATTCTATTTGTCCACATGTACAGTTGATTTTTGTGTTATTGAAAAGGTACTTGCTATGAACAAATCTTTGGTTTTTAAAAATTCCGTCATGCTATTTTCATTTCTATCAGAAAGTCTGTATTTTTCAACTTTTTTGTTTCCAACTTTTGCATTCAAATCACCAATAACTATCAATGGACCTGATTGCATGTTTGATCAATTTCCAACTGAAGTCATTAGAAGAATTCTTCAATTCTTTAGCACTAGTTTTGTGATAGGTACATAAAGTTGAATAATTGGATAAAATACATCTAATCCTATCAAAGACAGCAATGTACTTCAGGATTTATTTTGCAATGTTCTTTTTGGCAATGAATGCCACACTGTTTCTCTTGATTGTGTTATTCCCAGCATTGGAAATCATATGATTTTTCTGATTCAAAATAGCCAACACACATCCGTGGCAACTCACTAATGCCTATAATATCAATATCTGTGCCTTCCATTTCATTTTTGACTACTTCCAATTCGTTTTTTTGACAACTTCCAAATTTCCTTCACTGTTGTCTTTTCTTAGTCTGGAAGCTCCACTGAATACTGTTCACTTTGAGTGGCTCTGCGGACATTTGAAACACCAGTGACATAACTTCCAGCAGCACAGCAACACACAAGCCACCACAGGGTGACACATTGATAGTCATGTGGAAAAACCTTTGAGAGTCACCCTGTGCACTGTGTAAAGTGCCATTGAGTCACAGTGACCCTCTGTACAGCAGAACCAAACAGTGTCTGCACCTGTGCCGTCCTCACAATAGTTCCATGAGCCCATCGTCTTAGTCACTGTGCTGCTTTGTCTTGATGAGCATCTTCCTTTGTTATGCTTATTCCCTACTTTACCAAGCTCCCTCCATGTCTTTCTCCAGAGAACTAAATACCAAACTCACTGCCATCACGTCAACTCTGACTCATCCCCACCCTAGAGGGCAGGTTCAAATCGCCCTCTTTGAATTTCCAAGGCTATACATCTTTATGGGAGCAGAAAAATCCTCGCCTTCCTCCTTAGTAAGTTTCAACTGCTGACCTTGGGGTTAGCAGCCCAATTTGTAGCTCACTATGCTGCCCAGGTTCCTTTGGAACTAAGTTAGTCAAGCACAATTTCCCCAATTACTTCTTAAGGCACGGATTAATTCCACTCTGGGTCTGTGATTTTCAGATGGGCCTCATTAATGCTAATGAAAATGTCACAGATGCTAATGAACTGCCAGTCCTCTTTCACGCCACAGATAGACAAACAGGGTCATTGCTGAGGCTTGGAAATTGATTGTTGTCGTATGGTAGACCTACCCCTGGAGATAACCTAAATAGAAGTGAGCTTGCTGGACTGACAATTCCCCAAGACATAGGTGAGGAAGAAGGATGTACAAAAGCCTCCGGAAAACAGACCAAGATAGCAGAGCCAATTAAGCATCTGAGTTGTCACTTGGGCAGTTGGAAACCCAGAGCTGTAATTACTTCTCATCTGGAACATTAGCTCTCCTTGAAGTCCTGGGAAAGGAGCTGGGGCAGTTTGAGATGGCTGTGTAAATAAGGAGAGTGGTGGTGCAGGGCTTTCCATAGCAGACCTGAATCCACCAACATGGGTGTGTTAGCAACTCAGGCCTGGCAGAACAAAATAGTATATTCATAGAAAGCACCCAGGTTTGCTGTTTGGAACTTCTTTCCTCTTGCATACGAGGCTCCCTGGCTTTGAGGAGCCTGAAGCTTTCTGCTTCTCTCCATCAAGCCATCTGCTCTGCCTTCCTTGACTTACTTTGCCCCCCACCCCCACCCCCTGTTCCCTCCCAGAGGAATTCTTTCAGCTTCAGGACAGGAGAGAGACCAACTCCTAAACTACTGGATTTGCATCTCTGACTGACTCTATTTTAAGCTTTCTTTTGTGAATCTAATGGCTGTCTCAAGGCATTTTCCCATTTTCAGCAATGGATTGAATCTCTTCTAAAGACTCCTAGGAGGCCCTGTTTCTTCCCCAGGGTTCCTCTTTGACGTAGGCAGGCTCGCTCCACCATGGAAACCGTCTGGCAGAGCAGCATTTGCTAGAACTTTGCCCTCATCTTTCAAGGATGGGAGGAAAACAGCCTCTCTAAAAACATTCCTTCAATGCATACACTTCACTTGCAAGCACCTTTGAGCCAAGCGCTGGGTGGGCTCGCTTGTGTCTACATTGCTTTCCCTGCCTTATCCTGTCCTTCATGACTAGCTTCTTCCAATCACTCTGACCGTTTCTCACCTCCCTCTTCACATGCCAAGCACATTCCTTTTATTTCAGGCCACTAAACATGTCAACCTGGTCACGTTCTTGCTGAGTCTGCACTTGTATTCCACTTCCCAGAATTATAGGCAGGCCTGAGAGGATGCACGAGGTCTGCTCCTAACTGTGCCTCTGAGAGTTTGTAGGGAAATTGCATCAGATGCCTACAGCCCTTCTTTAACCTGACTTTCTTGCAAGCAAAGAGAGCCCTGGTGGCATTGTGGGTTAAGCATTGGCTGCAATGGCGATGGTTCAAACCCACAAGGCATTTTGTTGCAGAAAGACAAGGTTTTCTGTCCTTGTAATATCTAGTCTTGGAAACAGGAAGGTGAAGTTCTAGTTTGTCTTGTAAAGGGTCTATGAGTTGGATTTGACTCCATAGCATTGAGTGGGTGCAATAAAAGGCTCAATGCCTTTCAGTTGTTTAAAAGCTTGCAGGAAAAGCAAGGGAAGGTGATAACAACAACAAAACCTACTGCCAGCAAATCAATTCCAGCTCATAGAGATCCTATATAATGCTTCCCAGACTGCAAATCTTTAACGGAGTAGACAGCCTCACCTTTCCTTGAAGGTTTGCAGCTAGCAGCACAAACCTTAATCCAGTACGCTACCAAGATTCTTAAGTGAAAGTGATAAAAAATAAATAATAGGACTTCTGGGAAGATGCTGGCAATGTAGGGACACTCGTCTGTCATTCCCTGTGAGTGGTCACTGGATTTATGGGTAAGGGGGCCAAACCTAGAGATTTCAACGTAGTCCTGGTTTTGTAGGACCCCAGGGACCTTATAGTGGTTTCCCCACAGATAAAACATCTGTGCTGTACCTGACATGCATCTCACCTGTGCTACTAGGCTCTCCTCAGCCCTAGAGACACCTGCATGCCCTGTTTCCCTGCGACCCCACCCCCCATGCACAAGAGCAGGCCATAATCACCTGCATTTCCTGTCCCCCAAACTGGCTCACCTCAGTCCCCTGAGTTGCTCCCTTCCCCCTCTCCACCACGCAGCCAGTGAGCATTTGCCCATGTACATATTACCCAGTGCCACCCTTGCCACCCATGGCCTGTACTTTCAACTGGCCTGCACCCCAGTCCCCTGAATTGCTCCCTCCTGCCCCCACCCCTTACCCAGCCTGTGAGTGCTGGCCCAAGCTTCATGCAACCAGCCATCCCAGGGTCACCCTAGCTGCTTGGGACTGGTGCTTGGGACCAGCAATGCCTTTGCCCCAAGTGGCTCCTTTCCCTGTGCTGCCTGTGAATGGCCTGTCCAGTGCTACCCAAACTGCTCATGACCACCCAGCTAGTGCTGCCCAAGAGTACCACCCATGTTGCCTTCCAAATAGATAACCACAGCTGTCTAGGGAGAGAGTTAACCCCAGTGAGACAATGACACAGCTGGAACCTGAGTGTAGCTGGCTCCAGGTCGTTCTTAGAATTATTCTTATTAACTTCTGAGTAAGAAAACACAAGACTCCTTTCCTCACTAGAGGAATCAGAACTCAGCATGGAAGGTTTACTTTGTGACACTCCCTGCCCTTGGTGAGGTAGACAGCCAACATGGGGCCCTACTGGCCTTAGATAGACTGCCTTCTGATCTGAAGGCCCTCCTCTCTGGGGCACCAACTACAATAGCCTATATCTACCCTGGGACCATACATAAGGAGGGTAGAATTCTGAGTTGGGCAGCAATCTACTATAAAGGGGCCTTCTAATTTAAACATAAACTCTCCTTTTCATAATTTACAGGGTCTATAACAGACTCTGGTAGATTTCATACACCCCTCGCACACCCCAATCACCACAATCTCCAGAACCTACACCTCAACAATATCCATTCTCCTCTAACTTACCAAGCAAAAACTTATTTCCCATAACCCTCTTCACTAAATCGTTAAAAATTCACACACTTAACAGGAAGGCTTCCTAATATTAAATACCACTAACAAAACACAATCTCAAGCTCCTCTATTTTATTTCTCCTATACATCCAAGTAACATGCCCACATCACCTATACACAATACTTTCTCTGGAACATAGCTGATCCTACCCTAAGCTATAGACCCAACCCTCCTCCCTAAAAATCAAATCACAGAGGCCAATACAGCACCTTAGTTCATGATGCAATGCAGACAACAGCAAACACCAGTAGGTAGGACAAAAAAATCTAGGGAAACAAAATAAATTTCTAAAGATGACCCAAACTAACAGTCTAAACAGAAGAAGTAGCCCTTAAATTGCTAGATAGATAATTAAAGAGAACGTTGTTGAGAGTCATACAAGAATTTAGGATCAATCCTGAAAACAGATGAAAATAAAGAGATACAAGCATCCTCACACTGAAGGGAAATTCATGAGTTAAGGGATGGGGCAGCAGAATTAAGGAACAAACTGAAAGATCTCAACAATAGAATGAAAGAAATGGGAAACCAGATCAGCAAACTTGAAGATAATCAAGCAGAATTCAGCAAAGGAGAGAAGCAATCAAACAAAAAAGCAAAATAATCTGAAGAAAGTATAAGGATGCTGTGGGATTCCATGAGACACAACAATAATCGAATTATTGGGGTTCCTGAACAGGAAGAAACAAATAAATATACAGGTAAAATTGTAAAGGAATTATTGGAATAAAATTTCCCCAATGTCACAGTAGGAGATGATAACCAGGAAGCACAGAAAACACTGCTTAGATTAAACTACCACACCCCCCTCCAAAAAAAAACACATCAAGATATATAGTAGTCAAATTATCCAACTTGAAAGAAAAGTAGAAAATCATGAGAGCAGCTAGAGAAAAAAGCAGTCACATATAAAGGTAAATACAGAAGAATAAGTTCAGATCACTCCACAGAGAGCATGCAGGAAAGAAGTCGGAAAAATGTGTTCTGATAGTTGAAGGAAAACAGCTACAACTCAAGAATCCTCTATCCAGCAAAGCTGTCCATCAAGTTTGAAGGAAATATTTAGAGAATATGTAAAAACAAAACCAGCATTACAAAAATCACTATCCAGCTCATTATGGACAGAAAAGCAACTGCCGCAACACATGAACATGAGATCCCCAGAGGGTGTAACAACACCCAGAAAACAGCACCCAAAACATCACAGATCAAATAGATCAAAGACAAGAATAAACTCCTCACATTCACACACCACCCTATCCACAGGAAAGAAGAGAAAATATCAAACACAGATAGTAAGAGATAATGGTGTTGAATCTGCAATTATATTTAATTACACTGAATATAAATGGGTAAAACTCACCCATAAAGGATAAAGAGTAGCAGACTGGATTAGAGAGCAAGAGTCAGTGATCTGCTGTCTTCAAGAGATAAATCTCAAATGTACAGACAGAAACAGACTGAGTCAAGGTTGGTGAAATTTTCATCAAGCTAATAGCAATAATTAAAAAAGCAGGGGTGGCAATATTACTCTCTGACAAAATAGACCTCAAGTACACAAGCTAACGAGAGACAAGAATGGGCATTACCTAATGCTCAAAGGGTCAGCTGACCAAAAACACATAACCATAATAAATTTATATATGCCTGTGGTAGTTACATAATCTGTTGTCAATTTGAGAGGATTAAGAGTGAAGGGGTGGGGTTTAGCCTGTCAATCAGTTCGCAGCTTGATGACCTCATTTGGATAAAAGAAAGCTCACTGAGGTGTGACACACGCTTAGTCCCTGCAAAACATTCTTGTTGACAAGTCACATGAAGACAGGCTAGGGGCAGCCAGAGCCTCGGAGCTGGAGAAGCCACATGGAGACCCCTGCCAATGCTGAAATGTCTCTACTGCCACTGGATCCAGAAGACTTTATACCTACTGGCCTGTGATCTTGCATTCGGCATCAACCAGACTTATGGACTTGATCTGGACTGGGCTGGATGTTTTCTCAA
>NW_022111370.1:160576-162305 GCF_000313985.2 Echinops telfairi | reverse complement strand
TACCTATCACAGATCAGAAAAGTTGAACAAGACAATTGATCAACTTGCTCTCATAGATATTTATAGAGCTCTGCAGCCAAAAAGGTATACATTCTTCTCCAATACACATGGCTCATATTCTAGAATAGACCACATGCTCTGAAATAAAGTAAGCTTGAGAAAATTTAAACACAATAGAAATCATTCAATCTTCTCCAACCACTGCACCTTTAAGCTGGAAATCAACAACAGGAAGAATAAACAAAGACAATAACTTGGAGACTCACCAATTCACTTCTTAAAAAGGGATAGGTGATAATCCAAATAAGAGAGGAAATTATGAAATTCCTAGAAACAAATGAGTATGATAGCACAACATACCCAAACCTATGGGAGGTAGCAAAAGCTGTTATCAAAGGTCACTTTGTTGCAATAAAGGCACACATGAAGAAAGAGGAGAGAATCATGGTCCTCTCCTTAGCACAGTATGTCCAATAATTGGAACAAGAGCAAAAGTATAATCCCTCCAACAGCAAAAGAAAAGAAATCATAAAAATAAGAGCAGAAATAAATGAACTGGAAAACATAAGAATAATGGGTACAATTAACAATACAAGAAGCTGGTTCCTTAAAAGGATCAACAAAACTTCTAGCAAACTTAACAAAGGAAAGGAAGGAGCAGATGTCGATATCAAGACTTAGAATAAAACAGGGGAAGTCACAAGAGACCCTCATGAAATAAAAAGATTAATAACACAGTACTCAAGAGACTATATGCTACCAAATTCAGTAACTTGGAGGACCTGAAAAATAGACAAGAAAATACCTAGAAAAACATTCTGTTCCTAAATTATCTTATATGGACATTAAGAGCTTGAATAGACCCATAACAAAAGAACAAATAGAAGGTCCTCAAGAAGTCCAAGCTAAAAAATTCCCAGCCAAGATGGCTTCACAGGAGAATTCTACCAAGCATGTAGAGAAGAGCTGACACCAATCCTACACAAACTCTTCCAGAACATAGAAAGGGACAGCAAATTCCCAAACTCATTCCATGAAGCCAGCATAACCCTGATAGCAAAACCGGGCAAAGACCCCAGAAGGATAGAGAACTATAGACCTATGTCTCTCATTAAATAGATGCAAAAATTATCAACAAAATCCTGGCCAGTAGAATCCAACAACATATCCAAAAAATAATACATCATGACCAACTGGGATTCATACGAGAGATTCATAATCAGTTGCTTCAGCCAGGGACCTCCCCTGACCACTAAATCAAAAATAGCTACCTAATCAATGGATTATATTATCACCTATTTTGCTTGTCTCCGGAATCTATCTAATTATCTGATAATATCCTCTTCTGTCTCACTCATCCTGAATGAAAATGTAAGCACCATAAAAAAAGAGGCCTCATCTAGCTCGGAAGCAACAAAGCCCACATGGAAGAAGCACACCAGTCTGTGTGATAATTAGGTGTGGAAGGGATGAAGTATCAGGCATCAAAGAAGAAAAAATCGTATTATTGTGAATGAGGGGAAGTGCGGGGTGTGGACCCAAAGCACATCTGTAGGCAACTGGATATTCCCTTACGGAAAGGTTGCAGGGAGGAGATGAGCCAGTCAGGGTGTGATATAGCAACGATGAAACATACAACTTTCCTCTAGTTCCTAAATGCTTCCTCCATACTCACTATCATGATCCCAAGTCTACCTTACAAATCTGGCTAGACCAGAGGATGTACACT